>NC_084614.1:33502002-33642002 GCF_033978795.1 Nerophis ophidion | reverse complement strand
TACCACTCCGTACAATGGCGTTTTAAAACGTTTTATAAATTTTACTTTTTGAAACCGATACCAATAATTTATTTATTTTAGTGCATTGATCGGCCGATAATATCAGCAGCCCGATATTATTCGGACATCTCTAATACAAAGTATTTCAATGGTTGGACTCTGCGCTTTTGCATAATATCGTAGTTACTATGGTAATCTAAGTCACAGCAGCTCAGACCAGGTACCAAGCAGTGTGGGTGGGTAGCATTTCCACAAAGAATTTCCAGAGCGGCCAGCCTGAAATGCGGTTGACAGGGACAGACGTGGAAGGAGATTTTTACAACACTGTTCCAAAGCTTAGTGATATATCAAATATATCAGATTGTAGGTGTTTTGTCTTTTTTACCTTTCGCATTCATATTTCACTGTGTTTGTTGCGTTTTTGTTGATTGTAAAATATGTCGATCAAGAGGGGGTGTGATGTTCATATGTAGTCATATTCAGTGTTTTATCGGTCACAGTTAATATTGTATATCCCACATTCATTATTTTTATGTACATTCTGGGTGTCTCATTCAGTAAAAACATGTACAACTCCATTCTGTTTTGTAAGGTGGTCTGTCATAACGTATTTAGCATTCAATCAGACATTATTGTGAGGTTTTGTGTTAGTGTTTCTAAAAATCAGATATACCGGCCGCCAGATATATTTTTTTCTCTGGCTTTGCCCCCCTTATTCAAAACAATTGCCCAAGGGTATAATTCAACGTCAAAATGGGCCAAGTTGATGTTGAAAGAAAGTCAATACAATTTTGAATGAAGTCTAACGCTTGTCATTTCCTGAAACTTGGCAGCCCTGACTTTACCTATTATTATGGCAGACCTCCAGCTAAACTGTCTCTGTAATTGAACAACTAATACAGCAAACAATAAGTTCAAGCAGTAAAGTCTCTATTTACCCAAGATGACTTGACATCAGAATTAAAGCATGGAGGATTTGTAGCAAAGTGCAGGGGATTTAGAGACAACTGATTGTGAAAGCGAGATGAGTTAACTGTCATATACTGTAATGTGCTGCTTTTAATTATTATTTCAACATAGTTTTACCTATGTCAATTAGCAAGTTTAAAACCCAGGTTCGGTTAAAGGGGAAAGAAGCCTAGCTCTGTGGTTGGATAAAGATGAGGAACTGTGATTTGTGTCCAAAAGAAGCAAATTGTTACTCAAACTACACTTTGATAAATGTTGATTATATTTCTGAAAATCTCACCCGTTTGTGGTGAAAAAACTTAAATGATGATCTTATTTTACATTTAAAACCATTCTGTGTGGTCTAGATCATTGTTTTTCAACCTTTTCTGAGCAAAGGCACATTTTTTTCATTGAAAAAATCAGGAGGCACACCACCAGCAGAAATCATTGAAAAATGAAACTCAGCAGCCGATATTGACAATAAAAATGTGTTTTACGCAATTGTTGTATATGAAATCAAACCATAACCAAGCATGCATCACTATAGCTCTTGTCTCAAAGTAGGACTAGTGTCACGACCTGTCACATCACGCCATGACTTATTTTGAGTTTTTTGTTGTAGTGTTTTAATTATTGTCTTGCGCTCCTACTTTGGTTGCTTTTTCTCTTTTGTTGGTATTTTCCTGTAGCAGTTTCATGTTTTCCTTGAACGCTATTCCCCGCACCTGCTTTGTTTTAGCAATCAAGACTATTTAAGTTGTGCGGACACTATCCTTCTTTGTGGGGACATTGTTGATTGTCGTGTCATGTACGGATGTACTTTGTGGACGCCATCTGCTCCACATGCTGTAAGTCTTTGCTGTCATCCAGCATTCTGTTTTTGTTTACTTTGCTGCCAGTTCAGTTTTATTTTTGGTTTGCATAGCCATCCCTAAGCTTTAATGCCTTTTCTTAGTGGCACTTACATTTTATTTATTTTTGGTTTAAGTGTCAGATACCTTTTTACCTGCACAGTGCCTCCCGCATATTGTGATCACAACAAACATGTTCCCGACATCTACAAAGCAATTAGCTACCTGCTGCCACCTGCTTGAATGGAAGAGTGTTACACGGTTACTTTGCCGAGCTCTCGACAGCACAGACCGGCAGATTTGCGGATTATACTGTAACTACTGGTTTGCAAAAAATATTTTTAACCAAATTGTATCTCAAACAAACTGTGTCTCACAGCACACTGAGTGTGCCGCGACACAGTGGTTGAAAAACACTGGTCTGGATAATAGATATTCTATATGCTTTGGTCTACATTTTGTTCCTCAGTCACTTTTTTAACTCGTTTTTAAATTTATCTGCAGGCTGGCCGTTTATGTTCCCGGATTGACACTTAATCACGCCCCACCCGCATAAAAAGTATAACTTTTTTTATGCACACTGTTTATATACAACTTGAAGTCCTCAAGCTATTTTTAGCTAAAATTGATATACAGTATATAGATTTGCCGATCATGTCAGAAGGGAAACCTGCACACTTGCGATATATCAGAGTTGCTGCATAGAAAAAGACTGCATGTTGCACATTGCTGTTATATGCATGTGAAGATGACCGGTATAGGAAAATAATACTTTTTTCCTTGGTTTTCCTCACAGTCTTATGCAAAGGGGGGAGGAGCTTCACCCACTCTTCTCCAGACTTGACCAATTGACCAATCTTCCAAATAAGGACGACATCCACCTCATGTTGATGTCACAATGTAGCCAGATTGCAAAACCCTGTGGGGAAAAAAGCATGCAAAACTGCGTGCAAGCATACGCTAAAGTGCAAGAACCTTATAATTTGATTATCCAGCTTTGTAAGATTTATATGTCAGAGAAAACAGATTTCATCACAAGTCCCCTTTAACTCTCAATACGTTAAATGCTAAATTAATGTGTGCCCCACCAGAAGATGATGCTGACATTTTTGTTTGAATATCTTTGATAAAGCGCAACACGAGCACAGACCTATGTTTCAACTCCTAACTTGTGAGTTTGTTGTAATTATGTTATCTCAAAGTTGTAATTAAACTTCAACTTTTTCAACCCGCCGGAAGATGATGGTAATATATGAATATTTCTCTTTCAACTGATACAACTTCTGATTGGTGAGTTTGTCATGAACAATTGTGTGACGTTTGCTGGGCATGGTGAAGCGGGTGCATTCTTTCCAGATGCAGATCGGGCTTGGACACAGCTTGAAGGTAAGAAATAATGGTTTATTTAAACTAAAAAAAGACTAAGGAGAGAAACACTGGTACTAGACAGAAAAGACAAACAAACAGAACTAGCATGGGAGCTAGAAAAGAACCAAAAGCGCTAGCATGGGAGCTAGGGAAATAACAGAAAAAACTTGTATAAGGCACAACAGGCAAATCAAAACTACTAGCGTGGGAGCTAGAGGAACCAAGGCTAGGGGCTGAAGCTAGCAAGAATAGAACAGGTTTACCAAAATCGGGAGTCAGCGTCGTCACTTGTTGTGTAGAACAAAAGCTAGGATGCGAGATCGAAACAACGGAAAAGGCAGGCTTAAATAAGAGACAGTAATTACGAACAGGTGTGCGTCCAAAGCAACTAACAGGTGAAACTAATAGGCAACCATGGTGACAGAACAAACCAGGAAGTGCACAAACAAATTCAAAAGTCCACAACACACATAATCCGGCCAGCGGATCATAACAAATTGCTTATGATGCTGCAATTCAACAACCTTTTTAACCCAGACACACAATGTCATTGTGGCAGTTCCTCTGCCGTGGGTTCCCCTGACCACCACACACTGCACGAGAGCCCCTGTATTCTGGATTCAATAATTTTTGTATTTAGTCCACTTTTCAACCTTAGTGTCTCTTGCTTTTTCTTGTGCTCCAGCGTGTGTCTTTTTCTCTCTCAAACTCCAACAGCGTGTCTCGGATCCGGCTGCTGTTAATAAAACTGCTGTTAGAAAAATCATGCCCAGCTGGGCAATCCAGCTGGGCAATCCACTCATCTGCCGCTGGCTTCGAAGCCGGTCCATACAAACCCCGCTTCGCGGCAGGCCCGCAGACCACGCCCCCCTCCACAGTCATCTTTGTTAAATTGGTACCGCCTTTGATATTAATGATGGTGATGATGAGGCAGATATTAAGACATGTTAAAATTGCTGCTCAACAGACAGCCTTTACCCGGAACCAAATAACAGGAGCCTCTGGGGATCTTGCATCTGTACAGCGCTTTGAGGAACTTAAAACGTGGAAAAGAATCTCTGGAAGAGGGCATTGTTTGACATTCTGGTGCGTATACGGGAGTAATACATAAGAATAATAATGATATATTTGACATTCTATTGTTAGTGCAGCACCTGCATACGGCGACCACCTTCAACAAATGTAAGCGTACATAACAACTCGACTTGGAACGCTGTGCAACTGCATTGGTGAAACGAAAGCTGCTATTTATTTATTTTTTCTTTCCCTTTGTCCCGGTGGTTGGGGACCACTGATCTAAAGATTCAATGTGATTTATTTGAAACATGCGTTGAAAATAAAGTGAGGTTAAGGGACAAATAGTATAAAAATCGGGAATTTCTAAGAAAGCAGTGGGCCAGTCTGGACCAAAAAATCCCAGGCCAAATTTTGCCAAAAACCTCTTCAATAAAAATGCCACACGGCAGAAAAAATCACAAGTTCATTTTCATAATCTTTTTTGTCCAGGCAAAGGTTTCCCCCACTAGTTGATAAACTGGTAGGTACGATTCACTTGGAAGGTGGATAAGAGGGTTGTGGCCACAAATGAACCACATTTGACACCTGTTTGAAAATGACGTCTGATTTCTACCAAGCTGAATGATGATAATGAAAAGGTTGTCAAATATAGTAAAAGGCAAAAAGTAAACTGATGTATCATCATTCGGGCATACTCACTAAATGCTCTGTTTTTCTGTAATCTTGTATTTGCTCCGAAACTGTATGTTGTTACTTTACTCACTGTTATAATTACCCTTTGCACTCACCCATAAATACTTATCACGCCAATGCAATAAACGTGTTGTTAGATCCCTTGCTAGATTTGCAATTTGAATGCTTTCAGTTTCTTCTATTAAGTTAAGGTTCAGGCAGAATATGTTGAAGTCGACATGTGTCTTTTTCTTCAGGGTCACCTGACTGCTGTTTATACCTGACTACAGAGGCCGTTTCAGTATCTCTGATTACGGTACATTTATGCAAATTATTTAAGTTCAGGAAAAATGTTAAGCCTTATCAATTTCCGTCTGCAATGATTGTGTGTGTGTGCTTCATTTCAAGCACTGTCAGCATATTTAGGCAGAGCAAGTTGGGTCAAACAATACATTTTCTGCCTCTGTCCCATATTTTTTTGTGTTTTTATCTTTATCAATCCACCAAAGTTTATTTGTATAGCCCTCAGTCATGAATGTCTCAAAGGCTTGCACAAACCACAACGACATCCCACACTAGGATGCCACATCAGGGCAAGAAAAAACTCAATCCAATGGGAACAATGAGAAACTTTGAAAGGGACCGCAGAAGTGGGAAACAGTATGTTGACAGCACATTTCGGATCGGATAATGTTTAAAGTAAAAGTGGACTTCATTGCATTACGTAGTTGTCTGGTTTTTGTAGCCAGCTGTGCATGACCAAAGATCGTACATTGAGAGAGGATGATGTACCGCATGGTGATGTAGAGCCCACATGATGTCCTACACAAAATATATTTGCAGTCAGTCCTTCCATCTTTTTTTGTCATTCAAAAAAATACCGAGGACATGACCTCGGTGTCTTCAATGGTAGTTACGGCCATGATGGTATCAAATTTTTCTAACAGCATTTGATGTTGGCCACCCAACTTTGAAATTGTATGATTCTATACGAGTATAAAATCTTCATTTGTGACAATATGATCACAAATCAAATCAACTTTATTTATAAAGCACATTTAAAATTTACCACAGGGGTAGCCAAAGTGCTGTACAATGGGCAAGTTAAAAGATAATACGAGAACCGAGCAAACACAACATGACACAAACAGAACATGATCAAAAATAAATTAATACAATAAATAAAATAAATAAAGCATGAAAACCGGTTCACAGCAGGTGTATAATGGGGCGCCATTGCAGGATCGATATCACTCAGTGTTAAAAGCCATGGAATAAAAGTATGTTTTTAAGAGAGATTTAAAAACAGGAAGAGAGGAGGCTTGTCTAACACTCAGAGGTAGGTCGTTCCAGAACTTGGGAGCAGCAGCTCGCGAAAGCTCTGTCACCTGTAAGCTTCAGCCTTGTGTCAGGGACCGTCAGTAGCAGCTAATCAGCTGATCTTAGGGATCGGGTGGGGCAGTAATACTGAAGGAGGTCGGAGAGATATGTTGGCGAGGTTGTTTAGACATTTAAAAACACATGGAAGGAGTTAAAATTGATTCGGTAACGCAGAGGGAGCCAGTGAAAGGACGCTAATATAGGGGTGATGTGCTCACGTCTGCGGGTCTGTGTTAGCAGACGAGCAGCAGAGTTCTGCACGAGCTGCAGGCGGGCGAGGGAGGCCTGGCTAATGCCTACATACAGGGCATTGCAGTAGTCTAAACGATTCGAGACAAAGGCGTGAATTAATTTCTCGAGATCATGTCCTGATAGAAGCGGTTTCATTTTTGCTTTTTGGCGTATTTGATGAAAGCTTTTTTAAGCGACGCTGCTGATTTGTTTTTTCGAATTTAAAATCTGGGTCGAACTTTACCCCCAGGTTTGTGACACAGTTGCTGAGATACGGGGTCAGAATGCCTAGGTCAATGTTGGGGGAGGGAGAGCAATGTACCAATATAGTTTCTGTTTTGTCTTCATTTAGGCTCAGGAAGTTAGCTGAAAGCCAGGCTTTGATGTCGTGCAGGCAGTCAATGAGACGTTGAACCGTGTTATTTTGTGCCATGGGAAAATAGATCTGGCAATCATCGGCATAAAAATGAAATGCAATACCGTACTTCCTAAAAATAAAACCAAGGGGGAGAAGGTAAAGCGCAAATAAGATTGGGCAAGGATTGAGCCCTGGGGGACCCCATGTGGTAAAGGATCTGTGGAAGACACAAAACTGTCTATTTTTACACAAAATCTCCTGTCGGCTAGGTACGACCGGAACCAGTTGAGGGCGGCCCCCTCAATACCCACACAGTTTTCAAGACGAGTGATTAAGGTGGCGTGGTCGACGGTGTCGAACGCAGCAGACAGATCTAAAAGCACCAGGACAACATATTTACCAGAATCAGTTGACAGGAGGATATCGTTAAAAACTTTTAGAAGCGCTGGCTCTGTGCTCTGGAGGGTTTTAAAGCCGGATTGGAACAGCTCAGTGATACCATTATCCTCTAAGAAGGGCAACAACTGACCACATGTGTCAATGTTAACAAGAATCAAATAATTATAGTTGCATAATACTTGTAAATACAAAGTCTCCAAGGCAAAAGTGTATTACAAAGTATCCAGTAACAAACGTGTCTGCCACATTCAACTTACTGTTTTTCATGGCTACCATTGTTCTCTGAGGTATTTCGTTTAAATATACATATTTTCGAACATTTAATTTCACACTACAGTGCATCCAGAAAGTATTCACAGCACTTCTCTTTTTCCATTTTCTCTTATGTTACAGCTTTATTCTAAAATGGAATAAATTGATTTGTGTCCTCAAAATTCTACATGTAGTACCCCATAATGACAATGTGATTCTTAAAATAAAATAAAAATCACATTTTTCTCAATACTTTGTTGATGCACCTTTGGCAGCAATTACAGCCTCAAGTCTTTTTGAATACGATGCCACAAGTTTGGCACACCTATCTTTGGGAAGTTTCGCCCATTCCTCTATGCAACACCTCTCAAGCTTCATCAGGCTGGAGGGGAAGCATTGGGTTTCATCCAAGATGTCTCTGTACATTGCTGCTTTCATCTTAGTCTAGTCAGGGAGGTGACCAAGAACCCAATGGTCAAACTGTCAGAGCTACAGCATTCCTCTGTGGAGAGAGGAGAACCTTCCAGAAGGACAACCATCTCTGCAGCAATCCACCAATCAGGCCTAACTGGTAGAATGGCCAGACAGAAGCACTGTCTTCGTAAAAAGTTTGCCAACATACACCTGAAAGACTCTCAGACCATGATAAACACAATTCTCTAGTCTGATGAGGAAAAGATTAAACTCTTTGGCGTGAATGCTGGCGTCATGTTTGGAGGAATCTAGGCACTGTTAGTCACCAGGCCAATGCCATTTTTACAGTGAAGCATGGTGGTGGCAGTATCATGCTCTGGGGATGTTTTTCAGCAGTATGAACAAGGAGACTAGTCAGGATAGAGGGAAAAACGAATGCAACAATATACAGAGACATCCTGGATGAAAACCAACACTTTCCATCTACCCTGATGGAGCTTGAGAGGTGCTCCAAAGAGGAATGGGCAAAACTGCCCAGAGATAGATGTGCCAAGCTTGTGGCTGTAATTGTTGCCAAAGGTGCATCAACAAAGTATTGAGAAAAGGCTGAGAATACTTATATACATGTGTTGTTGGTTTTTTTTGCAAAAAAACAACAACAAACCTTTTCACATTGTCATTGAGAAGTATTTTCTGTAGAATTTTGAGGGCGAACTTGAAGGTATTCCATTTTGGAATAAGGCTTGTAATATAACATGCGGAAAAGTGAAGAGCTGTGAATACTTTCCAAATGCACTGTAAAAAAATAACAAAAGTGTGTGCTATGGTTTGTGCTGAAATTTAATCGGAATAATATTAGTAACGGCCAATTGTCAAAGCTCCAAAATCATAGTGAAAAGTTGTATTGGGACACCCATCCATCCATTTTCAACTGCTTGTCCCTTTTGGGGTGGCGGGGGGGTCGCTGGAGCCTATCTCAGCTGCATTCGGGCGGAAGGCAGGTACACCCTGGACAAGTTGCTACTTCATCACAGGGCCACCCTAATTTCTATCAGTAATAAAATACATTTTAAAAAACAAGACTGCACTTGAGCACAATTTATATTCATTTTCATCATTGGTATTTGACAGCTTTAATTGATTAGATCTGACATTATAACAAATATGGGGTCAAAAACCAAACTTCTCTGTGTCGCATGAAAAGCAGCATGCCGTTAAAAGGTTTAAAAATGCAGCATTGTCAGGGTTTAAAGAGACTTTTCCTCCTAAAATCATTCGACACTTTTGTATCAAAAGATATTCGGACGTGAGGAAAAAAATATATAAAGGAGTGGAAGATTACCTTATTAAATTCATTAGGCGCAAAAAATAAAAACAAGTCACAGTGAGTCTTATGAATGTCTTCAGGCCTGTTTGATACAAAATAGTTGAGTGATTAACCACAAACTTTTGTGTGGATGAAGTGGAAAAAGTAACACCTTTAAGATGACGAGGAGTAAGTAGAACGACAATACCTTTTAGGACGGCGCAGTTGGAAGAGTGGCCGTGCCAGCAACCTGAGGGTTCCTGGTTCAATCCACACCATCTACCAACTTTGTCACGTCCATTGTGTCCTTGAGCAAGACACATCACCCTTGCTCCTGATGGGTCGTGGTTAGGGCCTTGCATGGCAGCTCCCGCCATCAGTGTGTGAATGGGTGAATATGGAAATAGTGTCAAAGTGCTTTGAGTACCTTGATGGTGGAAAAGCGCTATAAGAGTATAACCCATTTAACTTTATTGAATCAAAACTAGTTACTGTTTGTCAGTTGCAACCACACCAAAATGACTAAATTTATTTTTCAAACCACGCACACACACACACACACACAGGACCCAGCCTGTCACGTTTATGGCCTCACTGACAGTGGGAAATCCCATACACTCCACATGACTCCACAATGTGACCTTTTACTCCATCTAGGTGTGACTGGAGCACATTACACAGAGAGGTGGGTGGAGTAACATTACTTTAGAACAGGGGTGTCAAACTCATTTAAGGTCGGGGACCACATGGAGAAAAATCTACTCCAAACTAGACTGGTAAAATCACGGCACGATAACTTAAAAATAAAGACAACTTCAGATTGTTTTCTTTGTTTAAAAATAGAACGAGCACATTCTGAAAATGTACAAGTCATGTTTTTGTTTTTTACACTTACATGTTTTGGTTAATAGTATTCTATCTTTATTTGTTGTTATTTATACTTTCTGAATAAATGATGTGATAATGTTCATCAGTCAACTCATTTTTTTTAATTTTCAATCTATCAAGCTAAAAAAAAATGTATATCAAAATCAAATTACAGGATATTATTTATGTAGTTTGATCATTTTCCTCGACTGATGTACTAACATCATGTGGTTTAATTTGTGCATATGTAACATCATCTACACAGATACAAAGAATTGGTATTTCGACATCCAGTGGACACATTTAGAACAGCAGTTTCTGTCATTCAAAATTTCGGCTCATTTTTATACTCTGCAAAAACATCCCGGATAAAACCTGTACGTTTGACACCCCTGCTTTAGAGTAATGTGAGTAAAGTAAAAGGGAGTTATCAAATATAATTACTTGAGTAAGAGTAAGTATTATATGAAACAACTCTTCGAGTATTGGGTAACTTCAAACTTATTTAGCAGCTATTTTTAAAATGGTTATTGGATTATAGCCGTAGCTGGTGTGTGGTCAAGTGGAATTTCTGCAGGCTGAAATGTGAACATTTCTCCAGACACAAATGACAGCACATGATATGTTAGTTTGAAAGTAATTATCAAAGATTGCTGCTGCCTTGTCTGACGCATTGTCCCGTTTTACAGTCAGTATGTTTCTACGTTTCAGGTCCATGGTACCTCATGGACCTGTGACTGTTAATGGAAATGAAATTGATGAAGTTAATTAATATATCTATCTGGGGCAGAGATTTAGCCTGAAAGAAAATAGTCAAGAACAGGAGATAGGGAGGAGAATCAGATTGGGCAAGTGCCAATATGGAAAACTGAGCAACATCATGAGAGGAGAAATACATTAAGCTTAAAAAAAAAAGGTCTTTAATCAATGCGTGTTACCAACCATAACATTTGGAGCTGAAACCTGGGCATTGTCAAATAAAATGGAAAAGAAAATAGCAGCAGCACAACACAACATGGAAAGAAATATGCTCAGAATCACATATAAAGACAGAAAAACAAATGAATGGGTGAGAAAACAAATGTCCAAGACATTATGAGAACTATCAAATTAAGTAAGTGGATGTGGGCTGGACATATCAGTAGGAGAACAGATAATAGATGGATTTCCCTAATGACATCATGGAGACCCATGGATGGGAGCAGAAACAGAGGAAGACAGAGTGAGATGGCGAGATGAAATAGACAAATATTGGGGAACAGTGCAGGGGCAGGGAGCAGCTAGAGATCATTAACTATGGCAGAAACATGCTGAGGCTTTCATCCAGCAGTGGACTGAAAACGGCTGATGAGGTTTTTACGCAATAATTCAGTTTCTTCTATTTTCACACCAACATATGAAGTTCTAGTTTCCATGCTCGTATCACTAAAGAGACTGTTTGCCATACGCAGTGTACCACTCGTACCCGCGGGGGCCATTGTAGTCATTTCGGCTTGTTTAGCATGCTAATAAGCTCATGCTTAACTTAAGTAACTTTCAAGCTCTGGTGTTCTGTCAATATCTGCAACCCACCACTACTGAGCATGCACACAAACGCAAATATTTCAATTAGTTACCTCGGACAAAATACCCATTGAAAGCAATTGCCTCATGTGCTTTGTTAAGAAATAAGTGATTTTAAATGATCTTTCTTTCAATCAATCAATCAATGTTCATTTATATAGCCCTAAATCACTTGTGTCTCAAAGGGCTGCACAAACCTTTCATTGTATATTCTGACCAGCAAAAATGTAGACATTTACTGCTTTGCAAAGTTCACATTGTATACTAACAGACAGCAAGCATGTTGACAAACACAGCGTGAGAAAGTTCACATTAGCGCAAACAATGGTAGCTTGCATTTGCGCTTTATTCACTGTTCGTATAGGAAAATGAATTTCAGTGCAAACTAAGGTTGCATTTTCAACGCCGAACTACGGCGAGACGTGCCCGACTACCGAGCAGCTTGTGTGAAACAAAACACGACACCACAACATGACGTGGTAGTGCAATTCAATAGACTCCACTATCAACTTCCGAGGAAGCAGCCAAATTGGACAGAACACTGATAGGCCAAAGTACTTTCCATAGCTACTGTATGTGGTGTTGGTGGTAATGTTTTAATGTGTTCAAATGACACTGGTGGTTATTAGGATCACCAGAATTACACAAAAAGACCACTATTTTAGTCTACTGTTAAGACTACTTAATGTTAATACGAACACTATGCTGTAAATTATTTCAATTGCTGGTTTACATATCAATAATGTTGTCTTAATTTTTGTATTTGGATTTGTCATGTTTGGATCACTAAATAAAGTATAAATAGCAATGTTGTTGTAGATAATCTGAATAAATAAAATTTCTTTAAGTCATATGTAATCTACCGCTAAGTATTGTTACCTGCCGACTAACAAACATACACATATTATAAAGGTAAAAACACATGAAAACAAGAGGGTAACATCAAAGAACCCAAAAGACAGTTAATACAACCAGCTGCCACTTCTACATACAGCTACAAAAGTAAAACACAACAGATGAATAATTAATACATATTGCGCATATACTGATAGCACAATACATAGACGAACAACACATATTAAACACGCATTCTGTACACCGTGGTGACCATTGCAGTGCTACATGCCTTCATCTGTCGCATAAAACAGAACCAACAAAGCAAATAAGAGAGCTGATTCCGTGCTGATGAGCGAGAATCTGTCCAGGGAGACCCAAGTGTCAGATCTATACTCATTGAGCCAGGGCTCTGTGAAGCTCGTCCATCCTGATGCTCTGTTTGCAGTAGTGTAGAGTGGTACTTCAGACTATTTACTTCAGTTTTTGGTTACATCTCCTAGAGTGCAATAGACTTTGACACAATTAAAAACTACAACCACCATAAGAATTTAAACACCTCTGTTAAAGAAGACATTTTATTTTTCCTTTAAAAAGAAAAGGCTTAAAGAATCTGTACATTGTATAACAAACACAAGTGTATTTAAATTTAGTTAGTCTTTAGGCTAAGAAAAAAATCTAATCAGAGGAATTTTCAAAATCGACACAATCTAGCAAAATTAAGGAAATAAATTATAAACAACGAAACAGACAGAAGAATTTCATTGTAAGTCCAAGACGGGAAGCAAATTGATGAAGTCTTCAAAAAGATCAAAGATGGTCATATAACTGTGCAGTAATTAGTTCTTAAATGGACATAAGTCAGAGCTATTTTCCAGTTACATAAAGACGAACAACTAAAACGATCTAAAATTCCTCTCTGATTGGAGCGCAGCCAGAGAAGAAACTGTCATGAAAACTTGTGAGGAGTCGTTTCTTCTTCTTGAGGAAGCTCACAGAGGTTTGGTCTTCCTGCTGATCAACTTTCTTCTCTTCCTCTAGCAGGACAGGCTTTGACACTGACTTCAGGTCTGTCTGGGTGTGTCTTATGTCTCCGATTTCCTCAAGCACCTGGGCAAAAAAACACTTTTATGAGGCACTTTGACTTCCGACACTTAGCGAGGAGACCATTGCTTCAGGGAAGAGCTTACCTTCTTGGTTGGCGTGCACGACGGCGGCCTGAAGAAAGTGGTGTCTGGACTGGCAGTGGTCTGGTCTTGAAGAGATGGAGAGTCTTTCGAAACATTTTCAACCTGACTCGCATTCTAAAACAAATAAAACGAGTCCAACACAGCAAAGTTGTCATTTGCGTCTGAGGAAATAATTACACTTTAGAGAGACAAATCCATATTTTTTTTAAAAACATGTTTAGGGATACTGGTAGACTTTGTGGTACAAAACCGATCAAGTTAAAAATAATAATAATGTTCTTATTATAACCTACATTTTTTTTTCCAAATTGATGAATCTTTTCACTCAATTTGCTTGGTCCGTAGAAAAAATCTGGCCTTTAAACCAATTCTGGATTGAATATAAAGTGTGTGGCGCCTTCAAAAGCATGTCAGAGGTTTTCTTCCGGTCACTCACAGTAACCTGCTTAAACATTGTTCAAAGTTTGGGGAAGTAAGCAATAAAAGATGTAAAAACCTGCTCACTTTTAGGTAATGGTGTGAGCAAAGTCATCAAATCTTGTGATTATTTATTCACGCACGTACCCACACCTACGGTTGGTTACCTGTACAGTTGCACCCCTAGTAAATAGAGTGCTAGTATTGCCAAAATAGATAGTAATACCTACCTACCTACATACATACTGTGGGTTACCTGCACAGTAGCACGCCTAGTAAATAGAGCGCTAGTATTGCCAAAATAGATAGAAATAACAACACTTTCTGACTTGAAACTTCATCATCATTAAATAATTTTTTGAATTTGCATCCAGTGAGTTGATAATGAAAAAACAAACAAAAAATATGCTATGCAAACATATCTGCGATTCTGCGGTTGGACAGAATCGTTCTGTTTGCTGTGTTGACATTGTGGTACATAACACACAAAGAGTGTCTTCATGGGTGAGGTCTGTCAGACAAAAACTTCCTAGGATTTAGAAATATTTATGTGTGTAACAGCCTTAATGAAATCATCAACTGACCTGAGCAAGCGCCTGGCTGTCCATATTCCGACATTTCTCATGATCACACTGGCAGTTCTCCCCACAGGTCATCTTGCCTTTACGACAACGGCACTGCCTGTTGCCACAGCGACCTTTACACGAACACTGCATGCAAAAATAAATATTTGGCAGTGTTCTGATTGTACAGACATGTACTGTCTCAAAAATAACCTCTCAGTAGCCTAGTCTTACCCCAGTGGCTTTTGGCCTCCTCGAGACTCTGCGTCCCTTCTCCAGTTTCTCAGGATGCCACTCGTCCTCTTCGTCGTCGTCCTTCTCGTCGTCGCTGGAACACATCAGGTCTTCAATGTTGATCTGCGGTTTAGCTGTAGTGAAGCGCTTCCCTTTAGGCTTTAGAACACAATCATGGAGGAAAATCAGTCACACATTTGAGAGAAGACAATGGTTTGAAAGACATACCTTTGGAGGAAGGTACTCAAACGTATCATCCAAGCTGTTGTCATTGTTTGTGTTCGGCATAAGGACTTTCTTTCCTGCTGCTATACTGAGCAGCGAGAGTTTCTGTAGACAAAATATCAAATCATTAGTACAGATGAAAAGAACACTTTTTGCACCGACAATGTACCATCTTCAGTGACTTTTAGTTTAAATTAGATTGCAGCATAAATCTGGTCTTGCAGTACTGGATACATTGTTTAAAAAAAAAAAAAGTACTGTTTTCTTGTGGACACTTCAATAGAACATGGTGGACAAAAGACCTATCAACATTTTTTTATGGTTAGGAGTGTTAACTCAATGACGACAACCTTCTTCTTTGTAGAAGTATACTTTACTCAGTGTAAATTCAAGGAACACAATAACAAACTGGCCACCGCCGTTCACATTAACCGACTGCCAACCGGAGCCTGCGCATAGAGCAATGCATGCTGGGAGGTACCGTAAATACACAAAAAAAGTGGCTGAACCTTAAGTACCATAAAAATGCGCAATGCAAAAACAGAACATTTACAATCTCCCACTTTTCTTTTTTTTAAACACAAAGTCAGTCTGTTATTAATGTCCATAAGTATAGAAATGTTAGACCATGGTGACAAAAAAAAAAAAATCCTATACAAAAAAAACTGTCCACAAATGAATAGTCTCTATTTCAGTTTCCACTCTCCAACACTGAGTGCCTTTAGGAGCTGATGTGCGGATGCACTTCGTTTTGTCAAACAGTCAGCTAGCTGCTTTCCTGTAGGTGCCCAGAGTATCTGTTTGATTCTTTTACTCTGAAGAAGTTCTTTGATGCCCCTTATTTCAAGGCAGAGCCTTTTCTCTGTCACTGACTTAGTAGACTTGATGCTGTCGGCAAGGGAGTGGTTATCAGTGACACACACTATTGGTAAGACATGATGTGATACATTCCCTGTGGTAAGTTCTGCATGAAGGTCAGATAAAATAAATGGCACTGTTAACAGCATCGGCAAGAGCAAGAGTTTTTCCAGCAAGAGTGCTTTGTACGACTCTCCTGATCTTTTTTGACTGCCAATACACAGGTGAGAATCTTCCTTCGTCACCCATCAGCAGAATGAGATGTCCCTCTTGAGTGCCTCCATCTGGAAGGTTTCTCAGCGAAGCATCGCAGAACAATATTAGCTTTAGAGAACTCTCTTTTCCCAGGTTCTGAAACTTCAGTGTCATTTGTTCTGATTTTAATTTTCTCACTACCTTTTTTGTGTCATGTAAAGTCTGCATGCACAGTAGCATGTTTTATGTTAGCTGCAAGGATACATGTATCAAACATAATGTCTGGTCTACTTTGTCTGGCAACCCACAGAAGTTGACCTTTTTTTTAATCTCAGGTCATCAATTTCACTTTGTCAAAAGAGCATCCCGTCTCATGGCTCTGGAGATATCTATTTGAAATGGCTGGAGATTATGTATGTAATTGTCCTGATGCATACATGTCACTCCATTTGCAGTGACATACTCCATGACAACATAGCAACAACTGTCATGTCCTTCTCTGCCCACTTGAAAGACAGATTGCAGGTGAGGGATTACTGTTGTTGCGAAAATCTGTGAACCACCCCAGATGAAATTAACATGACAAGCAAGCACCCCAGACACAATACAATTCTTATCCAACCAATAAAATAGAGCAGGGTCAACTTGTGACATCTTTCCTCCAGTTTGCAACATTGTTTCTTTAACCTTATTGTACCAATACAGAGATGCATCATTTAGTCCATAAACACTTTTGTTTAGCTTCCATAGAGTTCCCTCACTCTTAACTTCAGGTGGTGGACAAACAAAAATGTCTCAGGATAACTCATTTCCTTGAAGGAATGCTGACTTAATGTCCATAGAGTGGGGTGTCCATAGGTTTTGACATATCACAGACATGAGTAGTCTAAGAGACTCTGAGGCACATGTTGGAGTCTTTTTGGAGATCTTTTGTGTTTAGCTCTTCAAATCCTCTCGCCACGAGCCTTGCTTTTGGAACTACGCCGTCTGGTGTGTCTTTGAGTGTGCACATCCATCTTGTGGAAATTAATTTTTGTCCCATGTTTTTTACTTCATCAGTTTTTTATTCACATCCTTTGTAACAAGTACATCCTCGTGATCAGATGGCTGTTCCACCATGTCCAATGACTGAATCTGCAGCGTGTCAACCTGTGAAAGGTCAGCTGACCTTTCTGTGCCAGTGAGGCTAACTGGTCTGTGTACTCCAGATTGTACCAGTCCTTGTGTTTTCCAGTTTGATTTCCCGCTCGACCATCCACTTTTGCTGTGTGTGAAATTCCAGTGTTTCTTTCCACATACTTAATGAACTGTCCTGCCTTTAAATTAATACTTTGGTCTGTTCTTATAATAAGAGGTTGTCTGTCGGATGGATCATTATCATGCTCATTGCTGTCTCTGTCATTATTAGAGCCCCCTGCCACATTTTCTGTGTCAGGTACACTGTCTACATCACTAGATACAGTATCGGGTAGATCTTCAACATGTTCAATGTCACATTCTGCTCCAATAAGTTCTGTCTGGCTTTCTTGGCTGTCACGAGACATGTCAGTGCATTGATCTGTGGCCTTGCGCAGTCTACAGCGATGCACCGGGACATAGGAGCCTCCATGTCTAACAAATATTACCACCCCGTCTCGTCCAATTACCACCCCAGGCCCTTTCCATTCATTGCAGTCAATTATTTTGTAGTACACCTTATCTCCAGTTTCGTAGTTTTCATCTGTGCTCCGAAGCTGTGTGCGCAGAGCTCTCCTGATTCTCTCAGAGCAGTAAATGCCTCAGTAAATGCCTCAGTAAATGCTGTCCTTGCTTCATGTAATGCTGAAATGTACTGTCCTACCCATTTACTCATGGCAGTGCTCTCCAGGGCAGGCGGTTTATCAACCAGCACAGAAGGTAAGTTCGGGTTTTGTCCAAACACTAGCTGGTATGGACTAAATCCATGCACATTGTGCATTGTATTCTTCGCCATCAATGCCCAATATAGGGCTGCTTTCCAGTCACAACCAATGCAATCTAGGGCTGCTTTCCAGTCACAAACACTGCTTTTCTTCACTTTTAACAGGATCTCTGTAAGGGTCTGGTTATGTCTTTCCATCAATCCATTACTCCATGGACAGTAAGCAGCAGTGGTTTTTCACTTCAATGTTAAAGTTCGCAGCCATGTCTCTCATTTCCTCATTATTGAATTCACCTCCATTGCCACAACAAATCTTAGATGGGGCTCCATACACACTCACACAGGAATGAATAAAGGGCCTCACAATTTCACTAGATTTTTTTTTGCGGTCACAGCAATGAACCTGGTGAAGTGATCAATCATTTGGAGGGACCACACATTTGGTTCCAGCTCGTGTAGATCTAATGCCACACTTTCATTGTATGTTGAAGCCATTGGTAGAACAACTGATGGCTTTGGTTTGGGCTTGTTGTACTTGAGACATGTTTCACAGCTGCTTACGATGTCCTTCAGAATAGAAACACTCATCATCATTACTTCTAGCAGTAATTAGTACTTTTTTGAGTTTATTAACTGAGGCATGTCCAAACTGCTTGTGAAGTTTCACCAATACTTTGTGTTTTTCATCTTTAAACATGCCATCGCTCACGGCCACAACCTCATCAGTTTGGGGTTCATTCTCATGGGTGGCTGTGCAATCTCTGTCCACTATGCTTACACAGTAGTGTCCTGAGGATGTAATCTCAAGAGGCACTGGTTTCTGAAACATTGTGGCTTTATCATTCTTAATGTCAAGCACTGCTTTTGCCCTCTTAAGTGATGTTTTACTTAGTAGTAAAGGAATGTTCACTCAGAACACCTCAGTCTCTATGTAGCACCTGGTTTGGCCTATTTTAGCTGGGACTTTTACTTTTTTTATGGAATGAACAACTTGTCCATCACCAAACTTAAAAGCTCTTCTACTCTGTGTATTTTCCTTTTTTTTTTGTAACTCTCCTTCAGTGTATGAAAGTAATTGTCCAGTCATTTTTCACCACAGACTTTTCTGGTGCATGCAGTGTCAATTACAGCTGAACCTAGGGCTTCTACCATAAATATTTCAGTATCAGATACTGACTCTTTAGAAAACAATGTGACATTGCACTCTTCAATTGCTTCTGCCTCTTTATTTTCCTCTGTCATTTTTACATGTTTAGCCTTATTTGGTCAGTCCATAGCCCAGTGAAATGTACTCTGGCAAATTACATACTTTGACCTCCTACCGTACCTATCTAGTGGGTTTGAGCCAGTCAATAGCGCACTCTTTTGGTCGGGTTGGGAACGAAATTTCCTTTCGTCTCTTTTTCTTTGATCCACATAGAAAGCAACATCTTCATGCACATGAATTCTCCCGCTGCATGTGGGCGGCTTCATATTGTCTCCAAAAATCCTTTTTAGAGCCGACTTCATCAAATCAAATCAACTCAACTTTATTTATAAAGCACATTGAAAATTTACCACAGGTGTAACCAAAGTGCTGTACAGGTTTGGGCAGGTTAAAAGATAATACGAGAACCGAGCAAACAACACAACACAAACAGAACATGATAAAAAAGAAAGAAATAAAACATAAAAACAGGTTCACAGCAGGTGTATAATGGGGTGCCATTGCAGGATGGATATCACTCAGTGTTAAAAGTCAAGGAATAAAAGTATGTTTTTAAGAGAGATTTAAAAACAGGAAGAGAGAAGGCTTGTCTAACACTCAGGGGTAGGTCGTTCCGGAGCTAGGGAGCAGCAGCGGCGAAAGCTCTGTCACCTCTAAGCTTCAGCCTTGTGTCAGGGACCGTCAGTAGCAGCTCATCGGCTGGTCCTAGGGATCGGGTGGGGCAGTAAGGCTTAAGGAGGTCGGAGAGATATGTTGGCGCGAGGTTGTTTAGACATTCAAAAACAAATAGGAGTTTACATTTGATTCAGTGACACACAGGGAGCCAGTGAAGGGACGCTAATATAGGGGTGATGTGCTCACGTCTGCGTGTCTGTGTTAGCAGACGAGCAGCAGAGTTCTGCATGAGCTGCAGGCGGGCGAGGGAGGCCGGGCTAATGCCTACATACAGGGCATTGCAGTAGTCTAAACGATTCGAGATAAAGGCGTGGATTAATTTCTCGAGATCATGTCCTGATAGAAGTGGTTTCACTTTCGCTATTTGACGTAATTGATAAAAGCTTTTTTGAACGACGCTGCTGATATGTTTTTCGAAATTAAAATCTGAGTCGAACTTTACCCCCAGGTTTGTGACACAGTCGCTGAGATATGGGGTCAGAGTGCCGAGGTCAACGTTGGGGGAGGGAGAGCGACCTGGACCGAACAACATAACTTCTGTTTTGTCTTCATATAGACTCAGGAAGTTAGCTGAAAGCCAGGCTTTGATGTCGTGCAGGCAGTCAATGAGACGTTGAACCGTGTTATTTTGTGCCATGGGAAAATAGATCTGGCAATCATCGGCATAAAAATGAAATGCAATACCATACTTCCTAAAAATTGAACTAAGGGGGAGAAGGTAAAGCAAGGATTGAGCCCTGGAGGATCCCATGTGGTAAAAAAGCTTGGAAGACATAAAACTGTCTATTTTTACACAAAAACTCCTGTTTGTTAGGTACGACCGGAACCAGTTGAGGGCGGCGCCCTTAATACGCACAGTTTTCAAGATGAGTGATTAAGGTGGCGTGGCAGACGGTGTCGAACGCAGCAGACAGATCTAAAAGCACCAGGACAATATATTCACCAGAATCAGTTGACAGGAAGATATCGTTGAAAACTTTTAAAAGCGCTGACTGTGTGCTGCGGAGGGTTGCAAAGCCGGACTGGAACAGCTCAGTGATACCATTAACCTCTAAGAAGGGCAACAACCGACTGTAGACAACATTCGCTAATATTTTTGAAATGTATGGAAGATTAGAGATAGGTCTAAGGTTAGAGAGGAGAGAGGGGTCGAGGCTTGTTTTTTTTAAGTAGGTCGTACCAATCATCAATCAATCAATCAATGTTTATTTATATAGCCCTAAATCACAAGTGTCTCAAAGGGCTGCACAAACCACTACGACATCCTTGGAAGAACCCACATAAGGGCAAGGAAAACTCACACCCAGTGGGACATCGGTGACAATGATGACTATGAGAACCTTGGAGAGGACCACTTATGTGGGCAACCACTGTATGTTTAAACTCTACTGGAACTATTCCAGATGAGAGGTTACTATTGATAATGTTAAGGACACTTGATCCAATAATAGCAAATACCTCCTTAAACAGGCGAAGTGAGAGGGCATCTGCAGGAGAACCAGAGGGCTTCATATGACTAACTGTGTCTATCAAAAAAAGAAAAGGACACCGGCTCAAACTGATGGAAAACAGAAGAGAAATGCAGAGGAACAGAAGGGTCGTATGAAGACTGGGATAAACTGGCTCTAGTTGACACAATTTTGTCAGTGAAAAAATGGAGACAATTTTCACAGAATTCAAAAGAAGCATCAAAACCAACAGATTTGGGAGCATCAATGACAGTGTTAATAGATTTGAACAGAACCCTGGGGTTGTTACAGTTAGAAGATATCTGAGATAGATATATATTCATCTCTGCTTTTACAATCATCTGAAAGGAAAACAGGCTTTCTTTAAAAATGGCAAAGGACACATGCAGCCTGTCCTTTTTTCTATGTTCTCTCTGCTCTCCTACATTCGCGCCTGGCTGCATGAGTGATGTCATTCAACCAGGGCTGAGGCGTGGCTTTAGAACGGCTGAACTTTAAAGGAGCGATCGTGTCCAGTGTTTGTAAACAAATAGAGTTGAACCCAGAAACCAACTCTTCAGTATTCAGACATACAGAGGCTGCAGAATTATCATCACAAAGAGTTGAAAAAAATAGAGGAGAACAGAGCAGGAGACAACAAATTAAACATGCGAGAGCGTTGAGGCAGAGCGCACAATTTAACCGGACACTGAGTGGGAATATCAAACGGGATCGGCATATTATCAGAAAACGCAGAGTCGCAAATGTCCAAATTAAAAACACACAAACCATACGAGAGCACTAAATCGAGTGTATGCCCGCGTTCGTGTGTAGAACCACACACAGACTGTACAAAGTTAAAAGAGTCTGACATTCAGGAAGCTCCTGGATAAAAGGTTCGTCTGGGCGGCAGGTGTGAATATTAAAATCACCAACAAGTAGGACCCGATCATATTTGGGCAGGATTTCGGCCAGAAATTCCGAAAAATCATCAGAAAGACCCAGTTCAACCATGCATAGTTCAAAGCTTGAAAAGGAGGATTGCAGGCAGATCTGACCTCATTTGAAGTCATTTTTAAAAATGACTGCTAATCCTCCTCCTTTTCGGCCGGACGACCGCGGAGAATTATAATACGAGCACACAGAGGAAGTCCAGTCCAGTCCGCGGGAGACGAATAAATCCTACAGGATAAGTGTTTTGTTTGGCAGGGATCTTGCTTTAACAAGACCAAACTTAACGGGGGCCGACGCGTACAAGGCCGCTGCTAATCCGGACGGGGCTCGACACAGAGCCCACAGGTGGCGGGAACACCAGGAGCGAGGCGGGCGAGCTTCCCCCTGCAGACCGACGACAGGAACAATCCAGCACCGGGCGGGATCCAGTGAACGCGGGTACAGGAAGAAACTAGGTAGCGGACCATACCTCCTTCGGGAAGCCACGGAAAGTGAGGAGTGCCCTAACTCTCACCAGCTGGCCGCCATGTTTGCCGCGGCACCGGTGGCGCTTTCGCCGGGGGGAAGGAAAGCAGGAATCCGGCCAGGTGAGAAAGCTGACTGGGACGTCGAAAAACCAACGTCGAAGTTGATCATGACCGTGAGAGAGGGACACAGATCCAACAGCGTTTGGCGATCATACGCGAACAGTGAGTTGACAGGGACAACAAAAGACGTGAACAGCACAAAAACAAACAGAGCTGACAGCGAGAGGCAGCAGGCCACAGCACATACTGGCGCCATCTTGGTTCTTGCTGATGTCATGACCCACTATGCACTTCTCACAGCACACCTAGAGCGGACTTCATGCTTGCAAATATAAGTGTTGAACAAGCTGTAAGCGCAAGCTGTTTATCTTTAACATCGAGACTGGCTATATCCAACAACTTGAATGCCAAAACAACGTCGGGAGGAACCATGTCAAATTTGCGAATTTTGTTGTACCTCTGCTCGCACTGAACGATGTAATCCGCCATGGAAACTTTGTTTTCTCTCCGAATCTTGTCAAAGTCCGTGTATGCATCATAAGCGCTGTCCTTTTCTTCTTTTAAGAATACATTATCCAATGCATTTACATGGGTCTTCATCCCATGTGCTGAAAATTGTAATTTTCCTGAAGGAACTCTCCTGACGGAATAAATAAAGTACTAATCTAATCTAATCCATCTAATCCCATCATTTTTGTTCAAATCATCCGAAGGTATTTCCAAAGCTATATCTCTAGCTCTCCCCCTCAGTGATAAAGCAACAGCTAAGGCTTGTTTTTTCTAATCCAGGTCAGTAACACGTATCCACATTTCAAGTTCATTTTTCCAGCTCTCATATGACTTCTTTTCTTAAAACGCAGGAGGGACACTGTAGTTAACATTATTAGACATCCTCTGCTACCATTTGATAACTCAATAACGACAGCCTTCTTCTTTGTAGAAGTATACTTTACTCAGTGTAAATTCAAGGAACACAATAACAAACTGGTCACCGCCGTTCACATTAACCGTCTGCCAACCGGAGCCCGCGCATAGAGCAATGCATGCAGGGAGGTACCGTAAATACACTAAAAGAGTGGCTGAACCATAAGGACCATAAAAATGCGCAATGCAAAAACAGAACATTTACAATGAGTGCTAAATTTGACACTTTCACAGACAACCATCGCATCCATTTGGCTTTTTACTCAACTAATTAATTCAATTGGCCACTACTACACAAAATTCATTTTCATTTCATTTTTATTTATCTCATTCATTGATGTGCATTTAGAACGATAAATAATTATATCACAATTATACAATTTAAATTCACACAAATCCTGAGAAGGAGCAGGAGCAGTGGGAGAGCAGCCGTGCGCAACCCGAGGGGCCCTGGTTCAAATCCCACCTAGTACCAACCTCGTCACGTCCGTTGTGTCCTGAGCAAGAAACTTCACCCTTGCTCCTGATGGGTGCTGGTTGGCGCCTTGCATGGCAGCTCCCTCCATCAGTGTGTGAATGGGTAAATGTGGAAGTAGTGTCAAAGCGCTTTTAGTACCTTGAAGGTAGAAAAGCGCTATACAAGTACAACCCATTTATCATTTATAATTTCCTGCCCCCTTTGACATAATACATTATCTTACTTCATGAATATCACTTAAGCCGACACATATATCCAAATGTAATGAAACAATCAAAAACAAAAAAACACAAGAAAAACACAACAAGTGCAAAACTTCATAAAGTATAAACCAAACCAAGAAAATAGTAATAATATAATATACACCTCACAGAATGATACAGAGCAAATACAAAACCAGACAAAAAATAAGTAAATTAATAAATAAAAAACAAAATGTAAACACTTATTGCTGTCCATATGATCTTATTGTTCTATATTTATATATGTTTTTCAATTGAAATATATTTTTACAGTTTTTATCTCGTTGTAAAGAGAATTCCACAATTTTACCCCATCACTGATGTACACATTTGTTTTAAAGTTGTCCTTGAATATTGTTGTTTGAAATGACCTTTTCTCCTATGCTCTGTATTCTCAGAAGTGATGACAAACATTTTTTGTAAATTTGCTGGTAATGTTTTACTTCTAGCCTTAAACATGACACACAATGTCTGTAGCTTTACTAGCTCCTGTAGTTTCAATAGTCCAGAGTTATTAAATAAAATGTTAGTGTGTTCTAAGTAATCTACTTTATGAATAATCCTTATAGCTATTTTCTGTAATTGATACAATGCCTTTATGTTACTCTTATAAGTGTTCCCCCACACTTCCACACAGTAGCTGATATATGGCAATATAACTGTACAATACAATATGTGCATTGCCCTATAATCTAACATATATTTTACCTTGTTTAATATAAAAATACTCTTAGACATCTTTTTTCGTACATGTGCAATATGAGATTTCCATGTCAGACCGTCATCCAGTATCACTCCTAAAAATCTAAGTTCAGAAATCCTCTCAATATCAATTCCATCTATCGACAGTTTGATGGTGTCCTCTCTTTTCCTCTTACCAAAAATGATAAACTTTTTTTTTTTACATTTAATGATAATTTGTTGACATCAAACCATCTCATAAGTTTAATCATTTCCTGTTCAATAAGTATTGATAACGCTTTTAAGTCCTGTCCCGAACTATAAAAGTTGGTGTCGTCCGCAAATAAAACAAATTGATACCTCACATATATCGTTAATATACAAAATAAACAATTTAGGTCCCAAAACCGAACCTTGTGGAATTCCACATAATACATCCTCATTTGTTCAGATGTATTACCCAAAAAATCCACAAACTGTTGTCTATTATCTAAATAACTTCTTAGCCATTCTAAAACTACTCCTCTCACACCAAGTGAATGCAACTTGGACAATAATATAGAATGAACTATAGTGTCAAATGCTTTTTTAAGATCGATAAACACACCGATAGTGTATTTCCTATTATCAGTTTCTGTTGCTATATCCTCCATTATATTCATTACAGCTGAAACAGTGGATCTATTAGTTCGGAATCCATACTGGCTCTCACTCAACAGCATGTTCTTCTCAATAAAACTGTCTAATTTTTCTACAAATATTTTTTCAATTCCATCCATCCATTTTCTACCGCTTATTCCCTTTCGGGGTTGCGGGGGGCGCTGGCGCCTATCTCAATTATTTTAGAAAATTGTGACAGCAGTGACACTGGTCTGTAATTAGTAAATACATGTTTATATCCCGTTTTATAGAGTGGAATTACTTTTGCTACCTTCATTCTATTTGGAAAAGTCCCTGTTTGAAAAGAGAGATTAAAAAAATTACATAGAGGTTTGATGATACAGTCAATAGTCTCTTTTACAATTATCATGTCAATACCATCACTGTCTGTTGATGCCTTATTTTTCAGTTTTGTTACAACCGATAGAATTTCATTTCCACTAACATCTCTTACAAGCATGGACTGTAGCACTTTGCTTCCCCCTCTCCATCCACTCTGTATATCTTTATGTTCTTCAATACTCTGCCAATTTGGGTCCAACATTCACAAAAAAAGAATTGAATCCATTTGCTACTTCTTTCATATTTGTTATCATCTTATTATCCTCATTGATAAAATAGCTTGGTGGGTTTGTAGGCCCCGATGTTTTACCTATTACCTTGTTCAGAATATTCTAGGTTCCTTTAATATTGTTTTTGTTTTTTTCTATATACTCTTTAATAGTCTTTTTTAGCTTGTCTCATTATTGGTATCAATTTGTTTTTGTAAACCTTATACTTCGTTTCAGCATCCTTTGTTCTTACTTTTATAAAGTCTCTATAAAGTTTGTTTTTCTTTTTACAAGCATTCTGTAGTCCCTTTATAATCCAAGGCTTTTTATTGTAGCTGTCTCTTTGTTTCCATACATTCGGACAATGTATTTCATACAATGATAAATAAATATTAAGAAAAGCCTCATATGCAGCATTTGCCTCTCCCACATACACCTCATTCCAGTCTGCTTCAAATAAGTCCTTCCTAAATTTATTTATTGCCTCTTCAGTCCTTTTCCTTGTATACCTATGGGTTTTCTCCTCCCTCTTTCTATACATTTGACAGTCATAAGTAAGAAACACAGGTAAGTGGTCACTTATATCATTAATTATTAATCCACTTTTTATATTATTTTCTATGTCATTTATAAAGATGTGATCAATTAATGTTGCACAATTTGTCGATATTCTACTGGGTTTGGTGATCAATGGATAAAGCCCTCTACTATATAACACATCCAAGAAGTCTCTTGTTGATTTATTTCTGGGTGAGCTTAGCAGGTCTTTGTTATAGTCGCCACACATGACGAATGTTTTCTTTTCCTTTACCTTACACAGTAATTCTTCCAGACTATCATTAAATGCTTCAACCTTAGACCCAGGTGTCCTATATAAACACGTAACAATAACATTTCTTTTCTTTTCTATGTCTACCTCCACAGTTACACATTCAAATAAATCATCGATTATTTGGACATATGTTAAAAATAATGCAAATAAATAGAGGCTAAGAAAAAAATGTTTGAGGTTTTTCTGCACTTACCTGTCTGAACTGTTCATTCTGTTCCACCAGTTTCTGGTTCTGCTCACTTAAATTACGCAGTTTTTCCAGCTCTTCTTCCTAATGAAGAAATGAGAAGAACCTCGTCACATAGAAATAGGATTGTATTTGAATTTGAACAGTAGTGTGTTTAGAAACTAACCTGGACTTTAAGACGTTGCAGGAGCTCTCTCTCTTTTGGAGTCTCCTCGTCTTTCTGCTTCCCTTCGTCGGATTCTCCGCTGATGGGTTTGCTTTGGAGCTGGTTGAGGAGATAAAAAACCTGCAGAGTGGAAGGAGAATCAAATATTATAGGTTAAAATGCCTTTAGCTAAATCTGAAAAAAGGGGAACTTGAGAGATTAGAGCGTACCTTCTCCTGGTGCCTCTGCTCTAATTCTACTAGCTGCTGCTGGTGTTCCATATCCATGGTGGACATTACATTTCTCTCATCGGCTATCACTTTCCTCAAGTCTGAACCGTTTCCTTTCTCCTGTTGGAGTTCGCTCTCTAACTTGGCTGTGGTTGTTTTAGCAGACACCAGCTGAAAAAAGGGATCAAATATGGAAGCTCTTAAATATTCATAAAGTACTGTGTAAAAGCCACCACTTATTCTTCGTGTTTTGAAAGCCTATGAAGACATTGGCAGCTAAAGAAGTTAGTTAAATCTAAATTTAAATAAATTAGTACATAAATAAGTTCCATCCAAGTGGCCACCTCATTGAAGCATGGAGTTATCTTCATGGATTTGAGCTCCAATTGAGGAACTAACAGGTAAATTGCGGAAAAAAGAGAAAAAAATTGCTATTAAGTGCTGCCACGCAAACCCTGAAAGAAAATTTTGAAAATTAAGACTACATTTCATGCAATTAGGTGCATTTCCACACTATAGTTAACCTTTACATTTATTCTCATATACCAACCCCTTTTGGATTTCTATTTGACACATGTAATGGACCACAGAAATGTTTTTTTTTATTTTTTTTAAGTAGATACTTACTAACATTATTATCATTTAAAATGCAATGTAAAAATTCTACAACATGCATGCAGAGATCTCAAAATTCTGATTTTGTGACCTCTGTTTACAATCCGTCTTGTCAATATATACCTTCTTGCTGGCTACTGATAAAAACTCTAGAACTACGACTGGTTCGGAAACAACAGCGTTTACAGAGCAGCATGGCGTAGTTGGTAGAGCGGCCGTGCCAGAAACCTGAGGGTTGCATGTTCGCTCCCCGCCTCGACATCCAAATCGCTGCCGTTGTGTCCTTGGGCAGAACACTTCACTCTTTCCCCATAGTGCTGCTCACACTGGTAAATGAATGATGAATGATGGGTGGGATGGTGGTCGGAGGGGCCGTAGGCACAAACTGGCAGCCACGCTTCCATCAGTGCACCCAAGGGCAGCTGTGGCTATGAAAAGTAGCTTACCACTTCTTTGAAGCGCTTTGAGTGTCTAGAAAAGTGCTATATAAATCTAATCCATTATTATTATTTACATGGTAATTATCGAAATATGATTGGCAGCAAAGTGGGCAACTGTCAACGTTGCGGCTCGGAGCGGAAATAGAGGCGACAACAAGCAAGCTACCTCGATGGTAAGCTAACTGGCGAGCTTGTGTCTGTATTCCTGAGATCGTGCCCCTGTTCTGCAAGTCAATGCGACTTTGAGGCAAGAGGAACAGGGATTACCTGTGGTTAAGGCGAGCGTTCAACAAATTTTGTTTGGATTGTATTTTTATTAATATTTTATAAAGGAAAACGTGGAAGTGATATTTTGACAGGGAAATAAATGCATCAAAATGCAGATTTTCACAATTTTGCGTGCCTATTATCTATGTAGGCTTGTAAAAAATATTCTGCATCCCTAAATTGGCAAGTGGCCGTGCCTCAAATAATTTAGCACAAAGATGAGACACAAGTAGATACTTTTTTCTACGATGTGATTACCCCCATTTACATTGGCACTGGAGCTTTTATGGAATGCAGTTTTTGTAACCATTCCCACTGACAAACTCCCAAACAAACATGTGCACAAATAAACAAACATGCTGGAAAACCATAATGCATATACCTAATAAAACAATCTTCAAACCAAACTTTAAGAACCTCACCTCAGCTATCAGAACCCTGACTGCACTCTTGGCATCAACAATGTTTTTGAGGCCGTCTATGCGCTGTTTAAGACGTCCCTCACCGTCTGCAGCAAGGACTTTCTGCTGAAGGTCAGCAATCTGTGCATTCCTGTTTGAAGGAAGGTCACTTAGTCTTGATAGAAAAGGTTATACGTTACAAAAATATGAAATATAGTAAGTCTGCCTGTCAACTAGACAGCGATTGATCGGCGCTGATTCAATAATTCATTGACTGACATTAACTCACCTGAGCTCCATCTCTGTCTTCAGGTTTTCCAACTGTTTCGTTAGAGGTGTCTCCAGCGCCCCATGAGTCTCCAACTCAGATAGGATTAGTGTCCGACGCTTTATGAAAAGATACCACACAATAAGAATTGAAAAAATGGGAAAACAAGGCAAAATAAATGTGTTTAAATGTACTTTAAAGGCCTACTGAAACCCACTACTACCGACCACGCAGTCTGATAGTTTATATATCAATGATGAAATATTAACATTGCAACACATGCCAATACGGCCGGTTTAGTTTACTAAATTGCAATTTTAAATTTCCCGCGGAGTTTGTTAACGTCACGGAATGATGACGCATGCGCGTGACGTCACGGACTGTCAGGAAATATTAGCGCAGCACTATTTGCGGTTAAAAGTAGTCCCTTTTCATCGTACAACTAAACAGTATTCTGGACATCTGTGTTGCTGAATATTTTGCAATTTGTTCAATTAATAATGGAGAAGTCAAAGTAGAAAGATGGAGTTAGGAAGCTTTAGCATTTACCCACACAAACACACGATGATTCCTTGTTTAAAATTCCCGGAGGTGAAGCTTTACTATGGATCAGAGCGGTCAAGCAAACATGGTTCCCGACCACTTGTCAACCGGCAGGTTTCGGTGAAAAAATTGTGGTAAAAAGTCGCCTCTTACTGGATATCAGCTGAGCTTGCGCCGTCCATGCAGCTGCCTTTGACTTCCCTCACAGACTGGCGTCAAGACACCCGTGGACAAACCCCTCCGACTATCAGGTACTATTTAATCTCACTAAAACACTAGCAACACAATAGAAAGGTTAGGGATTTCCCAGAATTATCCTAGTAAATGTGTCTAAAAACATCTGAATCAGTCCCAATGCAATCGCCTTTTTTTTTTTTTAACTTTATTTTATTAATTTTTTTGTAGTCCTTCGCTATCAATATCATCATCCACAAATCTTTCATCCTCGCTCAAATTAATGGGAAAATTGTCGTTTGTTCGGTCCGAATAGCTCTTGCTGCTGGAGGCTCCCATTAAAAACACTGTGAGGACGTGAGGAGCCCTCACCCTTGTGACGTCATCGTCTGCGACTTCCGGTAAAGGCAAGGCTTTATCAGCACCAAAAGTTGCGAACTTTATCGTTGATGTTCTCTACTAAATCCTTTCAGCAAAAATATGGCAATATCGCGAAAAGATCAAGTATGACACATAGAATGGACCTGCTATCCCCGTTTGAATAAGAAAATCTCATTTCAGTAGGCCTTTAATTGATGTCGTTGTAGATACTTTGTTTTTCTCTGCTTGTTTTTTTTTCTTTTTTTGGGGGGGTGGTTGGTATGATGGGTATATAAACAAAAATACTTTTGACATTTAGGGCAGACAACAGCTATATGATGTATGTGAATAGGATTTAATGGATAGAAATGTCTGATGCTGGATGTCAACAAAAAAAAAAAAATAATAAATAAAATTAAATGTACTTGTGATCTCGGAGAGAGGCACAAAGAAAGAAATACCCAACTCACCCTGATTTTGGCTGCACGTCGCCCCCCAGCATCAATCTGCTGCTTAAGGTGATTTATCTCCAGTGCCAAAACTTTTCGGTCCTCCAGTAAGTCATTGAGGTGGCGCCGGGCCTCCTCTGTGCTGACCATCACCTCCACTTCATTGAGAAGCCAAGTCTGATCACATAATGACAAACTAAATTAAAATTTAATAGTTTTGTGCAGTAACCTGAAATGATGCTGTTAGTAGCCCCAGCAGTTCTGCTGCAGCAAAATAAATATTACCTTCACTCTTGCAGCCGCTCCCTCCATCCCTCGGTTCTGAGAATCTTTGCGTTTCTCTGCTGCTTCGCTTCTCTTCTGCAGAGCATCTTTGAGTCGCTTGTTTGCAGCTGCAGCCTGTTGTAAAAAAACATTTCCAACTTTTAAGGATATTTTAACTAAACTTAGCGATTTAGCTCACATTCCAGAATTATATAAACCAAGTAGTGTTTGTAAAGGAAATTGCATTAAGGAAAGAAAGAGGAAGTCTGACCTCCTCAGTTTTTCGCCGCAGGACATTGGCCTGTTTCTGGAAATCCCTCTCAAGTTTAAGCAACTCATATTGGCGTTTACGATCCTGTAAATGGTTTCATTCATTAAAAAAAAAAGCAGAAGAAAAAAAGTGTGGCAAATGATTTTTTGGCAGTGTCAGGAAGTCCATGTACCTTCTCCTTGAGTTGGAGTACTTCTCTGTCCTTCTGGCCTTTCCACTGTCGAAATTTCTCAGAGTCTTCCCTCATCTGCCTCATCAGCTGTGTACGCTGGTTTTTCATTGCCTACACATTAAAAGAGTTTACTGTTAAGACTCCAAGATCATGGAACCATCAATCAGAACAATCAAGTTTTATTTGTATAGGCCTTAACCACAAATGTCCCAAAAGGCTTCACAAATTCACAGCGACATCTACTGATCGAAACCTACATTCAGGTTAAGAAAAACAAACAAAATAACCCAGATGGGGAATACAGATGGCGCCGCAGATGAAGGGACCCTCCTTTCAGGGTGACAGGCTGCAATAGATGTTGAGTGGGTGCAGTAAATGAATTGTTAAATTAATATACTTCAATTGATGTATTAAGTTTGAGTCCATCGGGAAATCCACATGTATTAGGGTGTACACTGCCTTCTGCCAGATTGTAGCTGAGATAGCCTCCAGCGCCCCCCGAAGATAGATGGATATAAGTAATTTCCCAGCATGTTACAGGAAAACAGAACAGCGGGTTGACTTTGAAATTATGCATAATTCAAATGCTTAGAAAAGTGGTACACAATAGGAAAATACTACTTATATTGTGTTTTAGTTTAGCTTGGTTTGCAGCTTACATTTAATGCAGGCCCACTTTAACAAGCATATGGCATGTTCACTGCTAGGGATTATAAAATGGGCCCAGCATATCTTTTTGGTACTCTTGCTGCAGTAAAAAAAGCCCTGTAGAGCTTAGTCAGAGTAGCTGAGACGGTCAGCAGAGCGCCCATTTCCTTGGCACAAGGTCTCTCCCAGAGTCATAGCAAGAGCAGGGCCCTGAATATTGTCAGTGGCTCCACACAGTCTCGCCACATATTTTGAACTGTGGCTATCATGCAAATGGTAAGAAAGCATAAAAGGCAGCACCACAAGACTAATCAGCAGCTTCTTTTCATAAGCAGTCAGAATGCTGAGCTGCTGATCAGCAAGTTGCAAACTATTGCACTCAAGCTATAATCATAGTTATTGTTTCAGTTGTTGAATTTTTTATCTATAGGAATCTATATTTACTGGCATTTTTGTAAATGTGCTGCTTCACGTCCTAGAGTGTGTGTGGGTTCCTATATATATATATACATATGTGTGTAGTATTATATGTACTTGTATACTATGTTCTTTTGCACTGTAAATCTTCTCAATCCAGAGAGAAAAACATTCTCACTTTGTTTCAGCTGCAGCTAAGTCACCAAGTTTGAATAGATTTCTCTGTATAGAGGCCAGAGTACCCAGAGGGAACCCACAAAGTCACGGGGAGAACACGAAAAACTCCAGGCAAAAAGACCCCGAGCCCGAGGATTGAACCCAGGACCTTCGTATTGTGCGGCAAACACATTAACCCTTGTTTCACGGTGCTGCTATTACCTACTAAATTCAAATGAATGATTTCACATTTAAATAACAAGAGACAGATTGTGACAACGCGGGCAGTAGTTGCTCCAGTTCACGGCAACCTCTACCTTCTCCTTTTACTTCAGCAATGAAGAGAACACTCAGGCCAGGATACACAAATATCACAGAGCAGTAAAGCTCAAAAGCTTGCAACCATTTGCCACAGCGCTCCCGTTTTTTCTGTGGGTGAATGTTCAATTGGAGTCAATTGTAGAAAAGTTGCATGTTTTTCCTCCAACCCATTTTCATTCAGTTATTTAATTATAGAGGTTGAAGTTTAAAAAAATATACATTTTGTGTTAAAGTCCATTAATGTCAGCAATTCAACTTCAGATGTACAACTAATATGTGATATTAACTCATTATAAGTAAAGTGAGATATGCCAAGCATTTATTTGTTATAAATTTGAAGACAATGGCTTCAGTTTTTGAAACCCCCACATTTTCTGTGAGACTTCCTCCCACATCCAAACACATGCACCTGGGGATTGATTGACAACACTAAATTGGCCCTAGTGTGTGTGTGAATGTTGTCTGTCTGCGTTGGTCCTGCAATGAGGTGACGATTTGTCCAGAGTGTACCCCGCCTTCCGCCCAAATGCAGCCGGGATAGGCTCCAGCTCCCAGCAAACCCAAGAGGGACAAGCGATAGAAAATGGATAGATTGATTTTCAATTGAAGGTTTTCATAACCTGTGAGCCATAATCATCAAAATTATATCAAAAGAAAGTTTGAAATATCTTGAGTTGCATGTTATGAGCCTATTTCATGTATTAGTGTCCCCTTGTAAATCTAAACAAACCTTTGCACCATATTATATTATTTTTAGTTTTACCAGTATATTTTGTAGGGAGATGATAAAGATTCTCTCCTCTTGAGACCTAACTGTTGGCTTTGTAAGGTCATGTTACCTCTGAACTAAACAAAATTGATGCTAATCTACAGTTTTTTTCCCTTTTTTCCCCCCAAAAATAAAAATCAACAAAAAACAGATAAAGAACCTAATTGTTAAGCAGAATTAAAAGTGCATCCAAACCAAAAAAATATAATAAAATCCCACCCAGCGGAGAATAAAACTTTGATGCACTTCATCCTGGACTCCTGCCTAATTACACATCTCAACATTGATGACCCTTGCATGACCAATGTCAAACGACAACGGGAAGAACAATTTCCAAAAACAACACGGCCAATGTTGGCACTATGTTTACTTCTCCGATTAAGTTATTTACGTACCATTCCCTATAAGTTTGAAAAACAGCTCAAATATCATTAAAACATTCCTCATTGCTTTATTTTGGAAAAAAAAAAGAAAAAAGTGCGTCTAAATTGCCTGTCAAAAGTGTGTCAGCAAGTCGTGCACCTAAACGGATTGACACCCAGCAAAAGTAAGGAGATAAAATTGAAGAGAAAGGTTCATCTAATTAATGCAGTTCTTGGTCAAGCCAGTGTAAACTACCCTAAATCTTTTGACATTACGTCTCCGTTTGGAAATTGCTGTGTGGGTTGTCCCCGTGCATGTGTGGGTTTTCTCCGGACACTTCAGTTTCCTCCCACAATCCAAATATATGAATTATGGTCTACATAACATGTAATGGTGATTCTTTGGTCAAAATGTTAATAAAACTTCGACCATCATTAAGCCGCTTTCTGACCATCGCTTCAGAATGCGCCATTTTGTGGGCGGCTGTATTTATGTGGCTCCACTTCGACAGCGCCTTCTCTCCGTCATCTTTGTTTTACCTGGAATTTTTTATGCACTTGCATATCGAGTCTACAGACAAATAGAAGTTTCAACTATACAATACTTTGTATTAGAAATATAACCAGCTGATGATGCATGTGCATGTACAAACCAGTCTGCCCCACAACAAGAGGATAGAGAAAAAGAAGGCGCTTGCGGACTCACGCAAAGCTCTTGAGGTAAAACTTTACTATAAACTGTATGTAGCTATCCACTGAGGTCACCAATAGGAAAATTCATCACAAATCGGGCAAATTCCAAATGGCTTGTTTGAAGGAAGGCAAGATATCTCTATCATGGTGTGACTTAAAATTTTTGGGACTTATGCAAATCCAAAATACACAAAAAGGTACACAGGTACCAATAAGTAAGACAAGTTGGTTTTGAATAATGTGGAAAGACGTTAATATTTTATTTTCCATGTTAGCATTTAAGTTAGCAGGCTGGCAGACTAGTCAGTTTGTGAGTTTATCAAAAGGCAGTTATCATTAATTTTTTTTCCTATAATTTTTATTTGAACAGTAATATTAACCGTTGGCAGTTTTACCGCAATTCTCATTACAGTCTATCGTTACATCCCTAGTTAAAAATGTAATTAAAAATCTACCTGTATTTCCAGCACAAGCTTGTCGACTCGCTGAACAGAAGACTCCTTGAGCTTGAGCAGTTTTGACTGCTCAAGAAGTTTCTTCTTCATGTCTCCGAGTTGCCCCTCCAGCTTCTGCAGTTGCTTTCTCCGCTGTTCACTCAGGCTGCAGGAGAAGGGTGTACGTGACATAAGAACCATAAACCTTGAATGGTCAATTTTAAAGATGGGATGTTAATTGGTATTTAATGGAGGCAGCATACATAGCCTGGTTGGTGCCTTTCTTTGCAGACTGAAGTGCCAAAACAAGCTTCTCTTTCTCCTTTTGCAGAGAATCCACCGCAGACTGTAGAGACTGTACATTATTCTATAGGATTAAATTAAAAATGTTCAATTATGTCGTTTCACTAAATACATAACGTGATTATTTTTAGGAAAAAACTACAACACAAAAGACATCACGAACAAAACTTCTCACCCAATGTTCTGACTGCATGTAGTCCAGATGGTTGTCATTCTGGCACATCTTCTTAACAAATGCCTCCTTCAAACTCAACACTTTGTTGAGTTCAATCAACTCCTTGGAGAGCTGGGCCTGTCGTAGTGCATGATGGGCTGTAAAGCCATCTGGTGAATCTTTGCCAGCAGTTGCATTGGTATTCTAATGTATAAGAGGGGAAAACACATTAAATTAGAAGACCTTAACAGATGTAGACCTTATGACTATCCTTGTGTTTTCTGCACAGCCTGTCCTCATTAGGGGCAAAAGCGAGCTGGAGACTGTCCCGGCTGAATTTGAGTGAGAAGCAGTGAACACCCTAGACTGATTGTCAGCCACAAAAATAGGTGTCACAAAAACAGTTATATAAACTACTGGTACTTGGACTTTCCAATTAACTTAACTAGCATGTTTATAATGTATGTATAAACACAAAAGCAAAGGATAACATGGAAACTTCCCACAGAGGTGTTTTGACAGAGATTCAAACCCAACTCTTCTCACTGTTAAGACAACTCAAGATAGTGAATATTTTAAATTGAAAAAAATAAAAGTCAACCTACTGATGGAGAATCATCAGCTCCATTGTTATTGCCATCGTCTGGTCTATCTGATGCATCGGCTTCTGGAGCAATGGTGTCAATTGAGGCAGCAATACTCGCACTCTCGCTCTTAGAAAATAAATCATATTCAGTTGAACAGTTCACTAAATGAATACACTAATACAAAGATAATTCTCAGTTTAATGCTCACTGTCATATGTGACAATGTGTTAACTCTTCTTATTCTTTATGAAAATCAGTGGACTTGTCTTTGAACGAATTCCAACTTGAATAATACTACCAGTCTTGAAAACATGACCAACAATAACTTTCATACCTTTAGCTCCAAGATGACATCTTGCAGGTTTTTCATCACCTCGACATTCTCCTTCAACTCCTGATCTTCAAGTGTAGACAGCAGTTTCTCAAGATTCACTGTGCAACTGAAATAAAGCCCGAATGTACGGTTGAGGCAGCTATAAAATATCAGGCGACATGATTCATAAAACGTACCTAAATGAACTACTACAAAACTAAAGTTTATGAAAAACAAGTTCACAAACTTACGCTGAATGGTGCTGCAGTTGTTCCAGTTTGCTTTGTAGTTTCTCATTTGTTTGTTCAGTCTATAACAAAATGATATACAACATGGATACAAATTAAATAAATATAAATACCCCAAACCAATCCAACAGGTGGTTAAGGATGGTCTTGAAAGCAGAGTTTTTGTTTCCTTAAACATATCTTCATTAAAATTTAAGAAAATTTAAGCAGTCAAACAAAATACTAGTATGATCAAGCTCAAGAAACTTTTCAAACTAGGTATTTACAAAGTGCAAGGAAGAATAACCTGACAAAAACATCTTGAACTGTATTAAAACATGAAATTATTTTATCCACGTCATTATGTGTATTGTAACTTTATTTATTTATGAGAACCTTGTCTATTTTTGGATTGGTTTAAAAAAGATCTGCTTCTTTCAACTTCCTTTTTGACATGCTGTAATAAAAACTGGAAATGTGTGATGAACCATATTGTAACATGTTCGAAATAAACAAACACTACAGCCATATCTGACCATAATGATCTTCTCAAACATGAAGGCGGTTTGTCCTGCTGCCTCACTCAGCTCCATGCTCAACTTGTTGTTCTCATCCTGCAGAGTGCGATTCCGTTCAAGCAGCTTATTTAAATTCTGCCCAGATTCCGGCCTGTTAAAAAAAGTGCATGTGAGTAACGACTATGACCTTTTGTGAGGTAATATCCATCCTAACTCTATTCATCATAAATGCTGCAAGAGCTGTGTCTTACCCAGAGAGTACTGGTGCAACCCCTCCACGTGCATGAAGTAGCATCACCTGTAGCTCTTGTACCTGTGGACAAAAGGGATGTTTACAGGATCAATGGCTACGCCTATGCAGACAAAATATATCCAAGCCTAGAAGATCCACAGCTGCTTTCCTCCCTCCATGGAAAATTGACAGCTTACAGTGAGTGCTTCAGGAAAAAAAAATATGATTGTGAGGGATGCATTTCATTTCACGTTTAGGCTCATGTCTTTCATAATGATTGTGAACAAATTGCAAAATTCCACAAAGTGCAGTTCCCCTTTAATGCTCCTAAAAACAAATTATTTTGAGTGTGGCACCAATAAGGATTGCATTCTATTATGCCCATGAAAGCTGTTCTAACCAAAGCAAGAGCTTTATTAAATAGAAATATTGTACTTGAGAATCAAAGACATTTAAAGGTTTTGACTTTTAAAAAAATGCACTGTATAGTGCAGTGCATTTCTGCTGCACGATCTATAATGAATAAAAAACAAATAGCAAATTGTGTTTTTGTTGCCTTTTACACACCTGTTGCTTCAAATGGCTCATTTCTGCCGCCCTGGGGTCAACGTTGACAACAGGCTTATTTTTAATCTTGCGAGCTCGGTCAGCGTATCGTAGCGTATTGATGGTCTCCTCCATGTTGGAGTCTGCAGGACTGACGCATGCAATCATCAGTGTGTGGCTGTTGCCTCCCAATGAATCTGGAGGTGAGAAAAAAAAGAAAAACAAAAAAAAGGGACTCAAATGCAAGTTAATTACGTACCATTTTTGTTGTTGGTTGAAAAATTATGAAAGACGATGAAATACGACTTTATTCAACTAAAGATGACAAGCATCCATTTATCCATTTTCTACCGCTTGTCCCTCTGAGTCGAGGGGGCTGCTGGAGCAGTTTGCACAAATTTAATTTGCCCATGTGAAGGTCCTCAAAAAGGAGGATGGGCCTGAGACTGACCTAAAAATAAATCAAAGCTTACCTTGTAACAGGCGAGTGAGTTTGGAGTCTCGGTAAGGGACAAAGGCATTTTTTTTGCTTTCATCCCCCAGGGCGCTGATCACATTACCCAAAGACAAAAGGCCTCGATTGATGCTGATGCCTGAGGATGAAAATGTTATTGGCAACACTATGAGAGGGCATAGGAACTTCCTGCAGCATACATCAGGAGGTGAATGTCTAATTCAAGGTTACACTAAGCAGAAGCTTATAGGTACTGCACCTTCTTTTAAACGATCACCCTCTGCTTTGGTTTTTTTCTGCCTCTCTGAACCAGCCAGATCCACTAGGTGTAGTTTAGAAATTATGGAGTCACCTCTGCAAAAATAACAGTTGACCTCATATGTATATTTTTACAATGCTTCAATTCAGACATAATGAACACATCACATCGATAAATTAAGTTAAAGTTAAAGTACCAATGATTGTCACACACACACTAGGTGTGGTGAAATTTGTCCTCTGCATTTGACCCATCCTCTTGATCTCCCCCTGGGAAGTGAGGGGAGCAAATTCACTTCACTCAGGGAAAATAAGTAATTAAAAGATAAATGGATTAAATTGCTATATATTTGTATGCTGACTTTTCCATTGACATTAATAAGTGTACAACTAAAAAAGGGTGAACCTTGTCTCCCTCATCATTATTCAAAGCACGGATGCAACCGCATGTTTGCTTCCATTTCTTACACTATAAGGACGTAACAATATGAACATTTCATATCACGGTTATTATGACCAAAATTATCACTGTTGTCATTATCATGTTGTTAAATGTGCTCAAAAAGTATGTAAACACAAACACGGGATACTTTGAGCCAGTTTTTACAAATGTAATAAAATTGATTAAAATATAATTTAATTTCATTGGCAAATAAATATTAAATATTGTTATGGTTTCTTAAACATATTTTTCTTCAAGTGTTTAAATATGTTCATCTTCTTCCGTTTTAAATTAGACAAGCTTTGTGTGCATCACTTCCGGTTAGTCAGGCGAGTTCACTTTCTGTTATTATTCCTTTGAGAATAGCCCCATCACGCTGTCTGACAGTAGTATTTAGGTTCAATGTACACAATTGACTAGTTTAGTTTCTCAGATAGCAGTGTGTTTATACAAGTTTCAATTGGGATATGTCATTTCTTAATATGGGGAAAGATGTTATTGACTCTTGTTTTCATGTTAGCATGTAAGGTAGCGAGCTGGCGGCACTAGTCTGTCCATGAGTTTATTAAAGTACTGCAATCAATCGCGTTTTTTCGATAATTTTAGTTTAAAATGCTAAAACTAACAGTCAGGAGTTTCACCATGGTTAATACCATTTACGGTTACTAGGAATCGAAAATGTTTTTTTCACGGCCGATACCCATTATTAGTAGTCAAGGAGGCAATACTTGATTTTTGGAGCCGATATTCATTTACAGTCAAAGTTATTTATATAAGTGTTAATAGTATGCATCAGTAAACATTTGGACCAAGAGTCATGGATACACGGCATTGTGGGTAATTCTTATGTTGCGTTAATAATGTGTTACAGAGCCGATGTTCTCCCGAAATGTGTTTGTTATTCTTGTTTGATGTGGCACATATTAGTAAGAGTGTTAAAGTTGATTTATATCACAATTATCAGTGTGATCTGTATGGCTGTGGAACAAGACCCCTGGTTTACACATAGTAAAAGCAAAAAAAAACTCCTCCGCCAACTTGAAAATGACGACAGGGGAAGCGTCACTCGTGACGTCACGAATTTGACCCGGCGGTAAAAGTAAGCATGCGCTAATAAATTTGGGGAGCAAGTTTGACCCGGCAGTAGAGATGCGTGGATAGGCAATTATATCATCCGCGTCACCAAAGTTGTCATCCACCCGCCGTTCACCCTAACCAACATTTTATCAGAACCGCAACCGCCCGCCCGTTGAAATACATCAGAGGTCGGCCACCTTTACAACTCAAAGAGCTATTTAAACCCGTTTCACATAGTAAAGAAGACAATGGGAGCTGCTAACGTTCTCGCGAATATCCAATGGTGTTCATCCTGATGACAAGAATAAGGGTGTGCTGTGAAGCAATTGCCTTTGACACCTTCAACAACATGTACAAACTAATTGTTAGTCCAGCAACATGTATGCAGCTTCCGCAATCACACGTACAAGATTGAAAGGCATACTGGGTGATACAGAGTACACTGATGGTTGTGATATAAACAATTTTAACACTCTTACTAATATGTGCCACGCTGTGAAGCCACACCAAACAAGAATGACACATTTCGGGAGAACATCCTCACAGTAACACAACATAAACGCAACACAACAAATACCCAGAATCCTTTGCATCCCTGACACTTTCGGAATATATTTTACACCCCCGCGCCCCCAACCCCGCCCACCTTACCGACGCAAATGGCGGGGGGTTTGCTGCTAGAGGGGTGTATAAAGTAGTCAGGGCGGTGTCATGGATGCAAAGGATTCTGGGTATTTGTTGTGTTGCATTTATGTTGTGTTACTTTGAGGATATTCTCCCGAAATGTGTTTGTCGTTCTTGTTTGGTGTGGCTTCACAGCATGGCGCATATTACTAAGAGTGTTAAAATAGTTTATATCACAACCATTAGTGTACTCTGTGTCACCCAGTATGCCTTGCAGTCGTGTACGTGTGTCTGCCACTCACAACATATTGCTGGACTGGCAAGCAGATCGTACATGCTGTAGAAGGCGACAAAGCCAATGGGTTCATAGCACGCCCTAATACTTATTAACTGGGTGACTGCCGGCAGTCATTCTAGAGAATGTTTGGGTCTCCTATTGTCCTGTTCGCTTTGTGACACGGGTCCTAAATGGCTCTTTGAATGGTAAAGGATACCGATCCCAGAACCATGAATATCAAATATTTCCAAATGGTTCAACCGCCACCCGTCCGAATCTAATTACAATTTATTTTTTCGTCGTGTCACCCGCCCGACCTCCGGTTTATCCGTGGGCTCCGCGGATGAGACCGCAAACCGCGCATCTCTACCCAGCAGTTTTCAAGGCAGGCGCATATTACATGCCCGGCGGCTATTCAAGGAAATACGATAGATATATATATATTTATATATATATATATATATATCCATCCATTTTCTACCGCTTATTCCCATTCTGTCTCTCAGTTGAAGTGTACCTATGATGAAAATTACAGACCTCTGTCATCATTTTAAGTGGGAGAACTTGCACAATCGGTGGCTGACTAAATAGTTTTTTGCCCCACTGTGTGTGTGTGTGTATATTATATATATATATATATATATATATATATAGTACATACAATTTATATTTATTTATCAGTGAAAGAGATGTTCTTTGTCAACATGCTTAAGGTGTTTTAATGAAAATACAAGCATGTTTAAAATATAGATTTTTTCTCTCTCTCATGAAGACAAGAATAAGTTGGTGTATTACCTGATTCTGATGACTTGCATTGATAGGAATCAGACAGGATTCACAGTCCTGTTGATAATTACCACACTTTGTCAGAAGGAGAAGAAAAAAAAAGTCCTCCTTCCTGTCTAATACCACACGAAAGTGGTTGTTTTTTGGCGTCATATTTGTCCAGCTTCCATACTTGTTTTTATACACTTTAGCTTGCTAGCTTGTGTGCGCTAGCTTTTTAAAACTGTTATTTTGTTTGTGCAGGCAGGATGGGGTTGGTTTTAAGGGTGTTAACAGCAGGTACGCCGCGAGAGTCTATTGAATAAAAAAAATGTTTCTCGCCTTCCGCTCAGTTGTTTTTTTCCTTATTAATGAGCTCACAGCAGCGAGCATCATCTCACAAGATCCTCGGGTCCCGTGAAACTCAATCAAGGGATGTCATAGTGAATATTGATAACCGCAAATTTTTATATCTATTTTTTTTTTATTGCTAGGTTTGGTGATTGACTGACACACCCTCCACAATTAACCGGTAGATTGCGATTGATCTAATGGGCACCCCTGTTGTAGACTAACCGAAATGATGCTTGAATCGACAGAAAATCCAACACTAACTTGTCTTTCCCTTTGCGCTGCTCAAGTGTGATCGTGAAGATGGCATGAGAGCGCGATGATGCGGCATTCATTGCCGTGGAGCCAACGGTGCGAGCTGAGTTTCCAAGTTCCAAGCAGCTCACCATCTCCTCAGCGGAGACCACCTGCTTCTCAGTTAACCCCACAATCTGGAAAATGTCATTAAATAGAAATAGTTTTATTTCAATATAAACTATAAAGACAGTGTGGCAAAGATCTCCACCATGTTGGTCACCTACCTTAATACCTTCTTTGGGGTCTTCCCGAATGCTCATAGCAGGTTTATCCTTAGAGGGACATAACAAATCCAACACATCCTCATTGTAGACCTATGATCAAAAAGAAAGCACATGAGTAAAAAGTGAATAGACGTTAAATAGAGCTTTAGCAAAACGTAAATGTTAACAAAACCTCCAGATACGATACTGCCAGGAAGAATTCACGGTCAGTCCTCTTGTCTTTTTCGTCATAGACTCTCCTGATAACACGTGGAATAACGCCAACAGAGGACTCATTCTCTTGAGCGGACGTGTACGCTCCCCCCATGGAAAAGGTCTTTCCAGACCCTGTCTGTCCATATGCAAGAACAGTAGCATGGTAGCCTATAAAAGAGCAAATGAATTCTGAGCATATGTGCCAGTTTAGGTATAATTACCTTAAAATAATTATGTACCTTTAAAAAGCCCACGCAATAAGGGAGACACAGCAGTATTGAAGACTTCCTCTTGCTCTGCAGTGGGATCGAATACATAATCATAGGTAAACGCCTTCTCTGTGCCAACAACCACCTGAAAGAAAGAACATGATTCACTCAATAGTAAATAATGTAACCTCTGTATTTTTCTTGTTCACATTCCGTTTAAACTTAAAGAAGCCAGAGTCCTAATTTATTTACAGTTATTGTATTAATCCTGATTGAATTTAAAAAACATGCCAAGAAGAATTTAAGAACTGTAAAATTAACTGACATTGAATACAGACCTGTGGCTCTCCTGGCACAAAAGTGAGGCAGCATTGACATCCCTCATTGATTTCTTTTAGCACCAAAGGACGACATCTCAAGGCGACCCGCACTGGTATCGCTTTCACATCCTCATTGGCCATGGTGTTCGGTACCAATAGAGTCTTTGAAAGAGACAATAAAAGAGCAGTATAAAAGCGAGCGATACAGAAGATGCTTCATGAGCATTGAAAAGATAACTACACTACCTCATAAAATCACAATGGAAAAAAAGAATGTGTGCATATCAGCCCTGAGGCATGCATCACTTTGGCTCATTATCATCTAGCCTTTAAATAGACCTTTTTAGACCAGTTGATCTGCCGCTTCTTTTCTTTTTCTCCTCTGTCCCCCCCTCCCTTGTGGGGGGGTCCGGTCCGATGACCATGGATGAAATACTGGCTGTCAAGAGTCGGGACCCAGGATGGACTGCTCGTCAGGACCCAACATGGACCACTCGCCTGAGTATTGGTTGGGGACATCTCTACGATGCTGATCCGACTCCGCTTGGGATGGTTTCCTGTGGACAGGACTCTCGCTGCTGTCTTGGATCCGCTTTGAACTGAACTCTCGCGGCTGTGTTGGAGCCACTATGGATTGAACTTTCACAGTATCATGTTAGACCCGCTCGACATCCATTGCTTTCGGTCCCCTAGAGAGGGGGGTTAGGGGGGGTTGCCCACATTTGAGGTCCTCTCCAAGGTTTTCATAGTCATCATTGTCACTGGCGTCCCACTGGGTGTGAATTATCCTTGCCCACTGAGTGAGTTTTCCTTGCCCTTCTGTGGGTTCTTTTGAGGATGTCGTAGTCATAGTGGTTTGTACAGTCCTTTGAGACATTTGTGATTTAGGGCTATGTAAATAAACATTGATTGATTGATTGATTGATCATCTTTGCCTGACGTACAATAATTATGGTATTTGTATGAAGTACGGCCAACAATTCCAAAAATCATTTTAAAAAAACGGCATTACAAGCTTTGCAATAGAAGGTCTGGGGGACAAATCTGACCAGGGAATGACACCATACTGGCCCACACCTTCTATTAAAAATTTGGAAGACAAACATTTTTGCAGTAAATTCCTAAAAACACAGGCGTGCTCCTCTCACATTGACATTTTAACCTTGCTAGCAAACATAGAACACTGGGTTCTGGGTTGCGCAACCGCATTTTGCAAATTTAATGTAAAATCAAATGTTTATTGGATTAATCACTATACAGTGTTCATCCACGACTAAACTACTACCACAACTTGGTTTACTATTTATAAAATATAATAATGTAGGGTTACCTGAACCTGAAATAGGCCACCCAGCCTGAATCCACACTTGGTAGTAGTTTAGTCAGTAGTTTAGTCGTGGATGTACACTGTATAGTGATGAATCCCATAAACATTTGATTTGACATTATATTTGCAAAATGCGGTGGCGCATTTTGCAAATTGCGCGCTATTGGTATTGTGCTTACAACAGTTCCAAACCTGTGTTTTACATAATTGGGGTGTTCTTTAAGGCACCCCTTTAAGTCCTCTCCTCTTTGGCAGATAGACAATTGTTTTCGTAATGTGATTTATGTAATTTTAAGGTGTGGCTGAAGCTTGTTTATTACAGATGCAATCAGGAGTGATTTGGTCAACGTCTTTAGTTATACTAGAGGTGTTCATTAGGGTCCCATTTAAGCCTTCTCTTTTTCATCATTTGGGCAGCATTGGTCTGAAAAAACTTGCGAGAGACTCACATTTTTACAGCAGATTGTTATATCTAGAGTGCTGTCATAGAGATGATCTTTGACCAGGGTTTTTGCAGAAAGTCCTTCTGTACTGTAAAATAAATAAACACAACTCAGTAAAGTATCCTGTTGAGGACACATTTTCTAAGGAATAAACAAAATAAGACAAACAGTGAGGAGGAAAAGTCCGACCCCTGGTCCTTGGCTTTCTGGAAATGTGGACCACAAAAACATTTAGTTGAATATTTCTGGTCCCAAGCAACGTATAATCACCTATATGCGATCATTTAAACAATCTGGTACGATTATTTGTACGCTAAATTCTCTTTTTTCATACGTGTCAAATGCCCGGATTAACGTCATCATTAACCAATTCCTGAAAAATCCGAGACAAAAAGTAGAAAACTGATGGACGGATCTACTTATTTTTAACCTTAAATGCGTGGGAGTGCAGTAAATAAAAGCCTTTTCCATGCGACCTTTTCGTTGTTTTAGCTTAGTTAGTCCGTGCATGGCAGTGAGCAGACTTACCGCTTGTCTTTGTCGTGGGTAACAATGTTTAAATTTCACAGAAACGGGTCCAGTATACGCGGTTAATATGTACCAACAACCTCATTAGTCAGCCTGAATGGAAAGCTCACAGTACAATTCTTATCCAATTTGATATTTAAAATCCGAGTAAGACAATTTCGAGTACTTGACTACAATTTCTGCCCGCGACTTTCAAATTTTGAGCTCCTCCCCTTTATTCTTCGTCTTCTTCTTCGTCGACGGCAAAATCACATGCAGGTAGGTCTCATTACTGACACCAACAGGTCAACGGGAGTACTACCAAACATGACTGTGGCGAGTTCAATTCAAGCAAGCTTTTCATCCAAGATGTTAAAGAACCAGCGTTAAATCTGAAATAACACATTTTGCTGCTGAGTGCAAACTTCGGTGGCTGGTAGGGACAAGCACACAACACACCATAAAACCAATACAATGGGGAAATGATCTACCGTGAATTGATTAACGTGGACCCCGACTTAAACAAGTTGAAAAACTTATTCGGGTTCGTGTTAACATTTAGTGGTCAATTGTACAGAATATGTACTGTACTGTGCAATCTACTAACAAAAGTTTCAATCAATCAATCAATGCAATCACATGAAGGCAGCAGGACCAATAACAAATGCAAAACATCCTGTCTAAGAAAAAAATATATGGATTTAGCTGTGTGTTTGATTTATAAATACCATAAGGGTAAAGATGCATTTTGGAATGTTAGCAGGAAGGACTATTGATAAAGGTTTCAACTAAAAAAATAAAACAGTGACTTATAATTTCCGCTCTCATTGGTTGGATCCTTAAACACTTGTGAGCTCCTTTAACTGCTAAATTCAGAATATCCCTCCCTCAGATTAAACATTTTTCCTTGCAAAGTTCCTATGCTGTGTTCCATATAACAAGAGCCATAAAGTTTCAAGTTGGTAGAGGGTGTGGATTTTCAAATTCAACCAACTTGTCAGGTTGGTAAAACAAACTTCTACTATACAGGTAAGATGCATGATTTATAATCTACCATTAACTTTTCTTATCTCAAAAGAAATACAGATGAAGCTCAGGCTTCTTTTTTACTTTATGGCGGGTCACAACCTACTTTATTAGAAACTAAAGATAGCTAGCAGCTACAGTCGCTAGTGGTCGAAGGAGCAGTGTTAGCAAGGCGATGTCTCACAACGCCAGAAAAGTAGTTCCTCTGTGTTAGCTCTTACACGAACAATGTCACTATAGCTTGGGTAAAAGGCAGGTCACGGTATGTAAATGAAGCGTTGTTGGTGGGGTTTTTTTTGGGATGTTTTTTAGAGAGTTTCAGAGGTTGAATAATTTAAAAAAAAAATGTTTTTGCCTGACATAAGGATTGTGGATGATGGGCATACAACAAAAAATGTATTTTCCAGTTGCATGTGTTTTATGGTGTTTTGTTCTTTCAGGATAATTTCTGCCAGGGCCCTCCTTATAAGCAAAACACACTGTACCTAAGTCCCCACTATTCATTTTGTGTGAAAAATCATGCATAAAATGTAATTTAATAAATGACAGGGTTATTCATATGAAATGTCAGCACAAACATATTTCTTGTCCATTTCTATTCCATCATTGATAAGACAATACTGGAAAATTTACCCAAATTTTCTCATATTGTCTCCTCTGGGGACACATTGTTTGTGCTTGGTCTTCATCCATCCATCCATCTTCTTCTGGTTATCCGAGGTCGGGTCGCGGGGGCAGCAGCCTAAGCAGGGAAGCCCAGACTTCCCTCTCCTCAGCCACTTCGTCTAGCTCTTCCCGGGGGATCCCGAGGCGTTCCCAGGCCAGCCGAGAGACATAGTCTTCCCAACGTGTCATGGGTCTTCCCCGTGGCCTCCTACCGGTTGGACGTTCCCTAAACACCTCCCATCCTGACCAGATGCCCAAACGACCTCATCTGGCTCCTCTCGATGTGGAGGAGCAGCGGCTTTACTTTGAGTTCCTCCCGGATGACAGAGGTTCTCACCCCATCTCTTATCCTTTCGGTCATGACCCAAAGCTCATGACCATAGGTGAGGATGGGAACGTAGATCGACCGGTAAATTGAGAGCTTTGCCTTCCGGCTCAGCTCCTTCTTCACCACAAAGGATCGATACAACGTCCGCATTACTGAAGACGCCGCACCAATCCGCCTGTCGATCTCACGATCCACTCTTCCCCCACTCGTGAACAAAAATCCTAGGTACTTTAACTCCTCCACTTGGGAGTCCCATGCTTGGACTTTGAAAAACTTTATATTTCCCCAAGGGAAATTGATCAAAAGTGCTCAGTAATAAGAAAAAACCGATGAAAAGAACACAGGAAAAGTTGGGAAAACAAAGTAAATAAAATAAAACTCAAAAAAACGGAATGAAATCCTGATTGGGGTTTTGCAAATATGCTTTCATTTCATTGTTTTAAAACCTAAATTATTGAACAATTTATGTTCCCAGGGCAGCATATCGTGACGGTGACCTTAGTGCGTGTGCGTCAAACTACAAAGGTCCTGGGTTTGATCCCTGGGCTCAGGGTCTTTCTGTGTGGAGTTTGCATGACTGCGTGGGTTTCCTCCAGGTAGTCCGACTTCCTCCCTCCTCCAAAGACATGCACCTGGGATAGGTTGATTGGCAACACTACATTGGCCCTAGTGTGTGAATGTGAGTGTGAATATTGTATGTATATCTGTGTTGGCCCTGTGATGAGGTGACGACTTGTCCAGGGTGTACACCGCTTTCTGCCCAAGTGCTGCTGGGATAGCACCCCCCGAGAGGGACAAGGGGTAGAAAATGGATGGATGGATGAAATGTATTTACCATGAATGTGTTTTAGTCCAAAACATGCATAAATCACCTTTGATTAATAAAAAAAAAAATGGTTGATTAAAATAAAATTCTGCTTAGCTTGGAGCAGCCCTGATTTCTGTGTTTGGAGCATTTCAAAAACCCTTCAAACCCTGATTGCAGAGATGGAGCACACTAGTCCTGTTTTATTTTAAATGTTTTAACCAGACCAATAAGCATGTTTTTCCCCCCAAATCAATTAAATAATGCCTCTTAAAGGAGACAGCAGATCATAAAACCCTATCTTGCTATAAAGAGTGACAAAGAGTAACCTGCATGGGGGGCTGTGACAGTCTATCCAAGCGACATTCATGCGCCTTAAGATAGATGTGCTTAAAAAAGAAATATTGCGCAGGATATACATATAAGTGCAGTAGAAAGATGTTTGAAAGTAAGTGGGTGACAAATCATTCTCCTTGATGAAATGGGTTTTCAGCCTACCGTGAAAAATGGGCATGCAGTGACTCTCTCTGTTCTGGCTCGAAGAAAAAGGTCATTAGACTGGGAGCCGGAGGAAAAAACAACTGAGTCGAGTTGAACTGATGACAAGGTCTCTGCACAGAAAACAGTTGTCACAGACTGTTTTTAAGTGTGTTTTAGTTTATCTTTTTGCAATGCACCACCACATTGCGCGTTTGCTTTATTCTTAGACTTAGACTTAGACAAACTTTAATTCTTCACCTTCAAAACTTAATTCCTCACCTTATTCTACTGATTATGGAAATGTCAACATGTTTCACTTTAACACACATACTCATCCATCCATCCATCCATCCATTTCCTACCGCTTATTCCCTTTGGGGTCGCGGGGGGCGCTGGTGCCTATCTCAGCTACAATCGGGCGGAAGGCGGGGTACACCTTGGACAAGTCGCCATCGCAGACAGCTACTCACTGTGACAGATATTTTGAGCTCCACCTAACAAGCAATTACAATTTATTTCCGCATGGTGTGGGTGATGAAAACAGAGATCCATTATGAATTCTCCAGGGACACGGCATTGATAATGCGTTAAAAGACTAAATGATGCAGTACACTGCTGATCGTATGACACTGCAGAGGTCACACACTTAAAATATGCCACGGCATCAGACATAAAAGTCCTGGAAGGAGCTGAAACAGCTCAGCTGAGGTTTATGATCCATCTACAGCGATCATTTCATAATGAAGTGTGATTGAGTAGAATAGTTTTTGAAACATACATCAGAGGTCAATGTTTGAAGTGCCCTATACAGGCTCATCCAGCCAGGGCTCCGTGAAGCTCGTCCAACACGATGCTCAACACCAGCTCGGCAGCCCTGTTTGTTCCTCTGTATCTTCATTGGTCCAAACAACTGAGCCATGGCCATACGGCTACCCTGTGGCAGATCCAAAAGTTCACAAAAAAGCACCAAAAAGCAGTGCAGAAGTCACAAAAGTGCCACCCTTTGTTGTGCAGTACCAAAGGGGCCCGAACCTTAAGGTAAAAAACACATGAATACAAGCGGCAAACACAAAGAACACAAAGGAAAACACACAAGAGCACATAGCTCCTGCAACCAGCAGCCACTACAGTGGTGCCATCTTCAAAAACATACATAAGATACCAGTGACATACTGTCAGGGGAGGCACGTTAGGCAGTGACTCACCTGCCACCATGTGGCTTAACCATGAGATCTTCCAAAAAAAAGTAATAAAATAAAATACGTTTTAAAATTTCTCTTCATTTATCCTTTCTATGTGATTTTGGTGTGGTTCCTGTATATTTTGATAATTTTCATGGTCAAAATCGTGGAAATTCCATGTTTCCTAATCAAAACAATGCAGCAGATGAGAAGTGAGGCAGACACAGGCGGTGCCTCCACGGCTAAACACAGTCTGTATTGGGCGTGTGCGTGCGAGGGGGTGCATGCTTGTTGCCACGTGGAAAAGGCAGGTCTTGAGGAGGCAAGTACCTCTGCCTCAAGGTAGGGGGCGATATATTGTCAACTTGCAGTTCAATGCCTCAGCAGTACTCTGACTCACCACACTGGGAGAAGTGGGGGCGCTCAAGCTAGCAGACACAGGTCTCTCCAGCAGAATCCAGAGTTTTTTTATTTTCTTTTTTTTAAAACTGTATTTATAACAGTCATGGCATTTTTATCAGAGTAAGCCAGCGTTTGTGGGTGTTTTTTGTCAGATGCAAAAATATTGTTTAATTTCTTAGAATGAAATTGAATTGAATGTTTCTGCCAATATGGAGGATTATATACTGTATCCAAGATTAAATACTTCTCTAAACTGGACTTTAAGACAAAATGAATGTGATCATACAATCTATGTTTTTAGAAGGATTGCTATTGCTGCTTCAGATACAAACACAGAAAGGTAATATAAACTCACAATTCTTGATTTATTTTGTTAAAAGCAAATGGGACCAACAAGTATTTAATAACAACTTTATCAAATAGTTTTTGGACCCATTTATCATATCATAATATCATTATGATAACGTTTTTATGAAAGCGAATAACTCCCTTTTTTTCCCTCTGTAACTCTAATCTGCAACCTAAATCAACAATGACTAGAGCGGCACATATGAATTTAAGAAAAAAAAAAAAAAAGTACGTATGCCTCATCTGGTGTTTAGTTTACCGCACGTCACTGTTAGATACATAGAATAATTCTGAGAACTATGGTTTCTGATAGTTTATTCCTTACTTCATAGGTGTCAAACACAAGGCCCGAAAGCCCGATCTGCTCGCCACATCATTCAAAATGGCACGCCAAAAAATTTCAGGTGGCCCACTATATCATTTTTTATGTGACCTGCCATGCACATCATTTTATGTGGCATACTAAGTATTATGTGGCATACTAAGTAATTTCCACATCATTTACCTGGCCTACCACATCATTTATGTGGCTCCCCACAGCATTTGTGGCGTGCTACATCATTTTATATGGCTTATGTCATTTAATGTGGACCGCAACCTCCTCTATGTGGCCTACCACATCATTTATATGGCCCACCACGCCAAATCATATAATACGGCCCGCGATGTTACTTTATGAGGCCTGCCAAATCATTTATATGGCTTGCAAAAGGCTGGAAATAATAGGCACTTCCTGGCTGAATGTAAATGTTCTTTCAATGTTGACAGAAAAAAATACTTTGTGTCAACTGTATATGCATATGTCCATCCATCCATTTTCTACTGCTTGTCTGTTTCAGGGCTGGCTGAGAGGAGGGGACTGGGGTATCCTTTGGGCAGAGGGCAGGGGACACCCTGGAAATGTTGCCACAGGGTCAACAGATAGACAGACGGACAACATTCAAACATTATAGGCCAATTTACTGTTTCCAATCAACCAATTACAAAGTTCATGTTTTTTTGGTGTTCGATTCCTGTCCTCAATTTGTGACATAAATGAAATAAATACATGAATTAACAAATAAACAATCAATGTGAGCTAAATTTGTAACATTAATAGGTATAAAAATAAAATAAACAAACAATCACTTAAATTCTTAGAGATTATTATTCTTAGTAAATATTTTAGTAAATTGTGATTTACATAATGAAATTAATATAATAATCTCATGGTAAATTGATGATAATAATTTGGGAATAAGCTGTCTTTATTATTTAATTTAATTGGAACACAATTGAATAAATGAGTTATCAATGTATTTAGTGTTTCCAATCAACTGATCACCAAGTGCATTTTTTTTTAGTGTTCAATTCCTGTCCTCAATTTGTGACATAAATTAAATAAATAAATGAATAAACAAATAAACAATCAATGTGTGCTAAGTTTGTAACATAAATAAATAAACAATCAATGAAGTTCTCATTAGTAAATATATAAGTACATTGTCATTTACATAATAAAATAAAAAAAATAATCTCGAGGACATTTGACAATAATAATTTGGGGATAATCTGTCTTTATTTATTATTTAATTTAATTTGAACACACATTGAATAAATGAATAATCAATAAATGTAGTGTTTCCAAACAACTGATCACCAAGTGCATGTTTTTTTGGGTATTCAAGTCCTCTTCTCAATTTGTGACATAAATTACATAAATAAATGAATAAACAAATTAAAAAAAATCAATGTGGGCTAAATTTGTAACATAAATAAACAATCGATAAAGTTCTCATTATTAAATATTTAAGTAAATTGTGATTTACATAATGTAATGAATAAAATAATTTCATGGTAATTTGATAATAATTATTAATTGTTCAATTTATTTTGAACACACCCTTTCCATCCATCCATTATCTACCGCTTATTCCCTTTTGGGGTAACAGGGGGCGCTGGCGCCTATCTCAGCTACAAACGGGCGGAAGGCGGGTTACACCCTGGACAAGTCGCCACCTCATTGCAGGGCCAACACAGATAGACAGACAACATTCACACTCACATTCACACACTAGGGCCAATTTAGTGTTGCCAATCAACCTATCCCCAGGTGCATGTCTTTGGAAGTGGGAGGAAGCCGGAGTGGCCCTGTGATGAGGTGGCGACTTGTCCAGGGTGTACTCCGCCTTCCGCCCGATTGTAGCTGAGATAGGCGCCAGCGCCCCCCGCAACCCCAAAAACGGAATAAGCGGTAGAAATGGATGGAGGAAGCCGGAGTACCCGGAGGGAACCCACGCATTCACGGGGAGAACATGCAAACTCCACACAGAAAGATCCCGAGCCTGGGATTTAATCCAGGACTGCAGGGGCTTCGTATTGTGAGGCAGACGCACTAACCCCTCTTCCACCATGAAGCACATTAAATAAATTAATAATCAATACAGTTCTTATTAATAAATAGTTAAGTAAATTGTGATTCACATAATGAGGTTATTAAGATTGTCTCAGGGTAACATAATACTTCTGGGAAATTTGTTCTCTATTATTTTATCAAATTTTTAACATAAGCAAAATAAAATAATTCAATTTATAACACAAATAAAATAAAATAATAAATACAAAACCACTGAAGTTCTCAGGAAGTTATTTAATTCTTAACATAATATAAATAATCAATGAAGTAAGATTATCTCGTGGTCATGTGGTAATAATAATAATAATTCTGGGATATCAAATTTATTGTTCGTACTGTTTTGTAAAAGTAGTAATTTTCCTGTAAATGATCAATAAAGAACTAATTTGGTGTCGTCACCAACGTGGTTTGGATCGATCCCACAGTCACGGGTACGCACGCGCGCTGGAGGAACATACGTCAACAAAACACCCACCCCAAAAAAACAAAAAAAAACAACTTTGCGCATTATATACGTAGAGAGGGGGGCGCAATGTATTTTCCTGAATCCGGTTCCGACGTGGCAACGACACAGTACGGACCGACCGAGCACAGGGCTCTCCTACCCGAACGGTAGCAGCCGAGGGACGGCCTGTGCGGGGCGGAAGATTTCCCGCGGCTGACGGACGAGAAAGCGCTTCGTTATGCACCCTCTCATACAGGATAGCAGCCTCTAAACAAAGCTTTACCGCCAACTTTCCGCTCGGCGTTTGACGCGGGTGTGTGTGTTGTTATTGTGCTTCTACCGAGTCAGGATCCAAGAGCATATATATTTATAAATATACCGCGATGCAGGTGCAAACTGTGGGCTAAATGGTCCTGAAATGTCTCGCTTTGCGCCGACGCGGTCCATTGTGCCATGGCAGCCCTGCATTGACAGATGCCATTTTAAGTCTGCGTGGTCCCGCCGTCCGGAATCACAGCAAAGTGTTGTGTAATTGACAAGTTGTAGAAACACCAGCTGGTGGAACGGGAATGAACGTCCACGGCACTTTATGGGTTTGAGGCTTCCTGTTGAAGAGGCAGCTTCACATCTGGACCGCCCGGCTTCTACCAACCGCGGCCTGCTCGGATGAACTTATTTGTTATTTGGCAACAGCCTCGGAGGGTGTCGTGTTAGCCGAGGGAGAATATATATATATATAAAAAATGGTGGCGTCAGCTATAGCTCGTCACGCATATTAAAGCAACGCCAGCGTGACACTGCAGTCTTTTCACCTCATCGCCCACGTCGACGTTCAAAGGGGGGAAATAAGAGTAAAAGTGGAGTATTGTCCGCCATACGTGTCAACGCAGTGGGATTTCTACGTGTGGTCGGCGTTCACCCCTCCCCACCCTTCCCGCGGTGACGGTTATGGGTCGGAAGCGGTGTGTAGGTGCAGATTGTTCCAAGATGGCGGCCGGGTGCTGCGGGGTGAAGAAGCAGAAGCTGTCGGGATCGCCCGGGTCGGGGGGTCCCGGCGGGGTGGGGGCGGGAAGCGGGGTGGCAGGAACCGGACATTGTGGATCGGAGTTGGGGATTGGCTCCTCCGCGACGGTTGCTGGAGCGGCGAGCGTGAGCAGGGCGAACGGCCTTGGGGGACCCGGGGGTAACGTTAGCGGCGGTGGTAGTAATAGTAGCGGAGGCAGCTGTGGACCAAGCACTCTGTCTCCAGCCCCGGCCGGTTACACTTCATCCGGTCTCTCCCCGAATCTCAGCCCAGGACCTGGATTGGGAAGTGGAGGCAGAAAAATGGTTGTGTCAGCGGAGATGTGCTGCTTCTGCTTTGACGTGCTTTATTGCCATCTATACGGATACCAACCTCCGAGAACACCCAGGTTTACGAACGATTCCTAGTAAGTAAATAACTTCATGTCTTGATGTTTTGCTTTTGCTGCATGTTGTAAGAAGAAAGAAGGCTTTTCACCGCTTCATAACTTTGCCTGCACTGTTAATACACCAAACTGTTCCAATTCTAGGAATATGCTTTGTCTAATCATTTTAATGTGAAAATCCCTCCATTGTGGCTTAATTTGGTTGGTTGGAAGTTGGGGCCTTGTCGGAGATAACCGTACTGACAGCACTAGCCTACTGTACCTCAAAGTAACCGTCTTTTTTTTTTTTTTTTACAATCATTTGACATTCATTATAAACACGCAAGTTGAGCACAGACTCTCGTCTTTTATTTAAACCATTTTCACATTTCGGGAAGAATGAACTATAGTACAATTTAAACGCGGAAGATCGGTGGCTAACGTTAGCTAAGCCGTGCTTGCTATTAGCTATTATTAGTTTACCCCCACAAATAGGGTGGAAGTAAATATAATTTACGTGCTTTTATACAACCCCCTTTAAACAGAACACACACAAAACACTTGATGATGAAATAATGTATATTGCTTTCGTGCTCATTAATCCCGCTAGTTCTACACTCAATGAACTCCATATTGCTACATTCTACACTCTATGAACTCTATTGCTACATTCAAAGCTTGGCTAGCTAAATGCAAACATTAACCTGATAAAGAAGCCACATATTAGATTATCACTACCCAACTGGTAACACATGTCTTAAAAGCCCTATATACGGTTTATTGATTTTCAAACAGATAAAGTACACAAGCCAGCAAAGATGCTTCTTGTCAAGCTATCTCCATATCTTGAATAAATACCTGCATTGTGAATTAAACATGCATATATGTATGAGTGTTACTGGTACTTTTATTGTATGATCATAGCCTTCCAATCCCTCTAAAACACTTTCAAAACCCTCCAGCAGCGGTTCTGTATACATAATGACACAGGAGGTCCTTCATACCGACAGCCATCAGACTGCATAATGCATATGTTCCTTCTTGACTGCACTTAGATGTAGAATATATGTAGAATATATTGATATTATTCATATTTTATATATCATGTATGTAATATATGTTATAAGTTATATTATTTATTAATATTATTGTCTATTTTGAGCGAATTGTGGTGCTGAATATCCCCCAGGGATCAATAAAGTACTTTCTATTCTATTCTTTAATGCAAGCCTGTACATAATGTAGTAACAGACATGCTAATAACAATACGTAATATGTTCAATATTTACTGTATTTTGATTACTTTCATCATTCATCCGTGCATTTAAATTATTTTTTCAAAGCAGCGCACGTCTCACTTCGTGCAACATGTGTGTTCCTACTTCCGGAATCAAACACAAGTGTGTTTTATAATCACGGCAAGGTTGACTATTCTTGGACAGATCATGATTTTAAAACCTTAAACTTTTGAAGCTAAATATATACTGTTGCTTGTATAAACTAGCACGAAGGAAGAGCGAGACGTTGGAGCAGACGGAAGCCGGGAGAGGGTGATGAAAGCTATATTGACGCTATAAAACCGCTGTAAGTATGCAACTTGGAACCAAGCTATTTCTACTGAAATTGATTGCTTAGTCAAAATCAATAGGAAACGTCCCCGACCAGTTGGACCAAACGAACTACTGTACATTGAGTGAGTCCCTTTAATATCGATCATGATATACGCAGCACGCCATGCTTGTTATTACAACCACATTACATACACTGTCTGGCTAGATCAGCTGTGTACAAACAAAACATGAAATGTGGGGTCATAAGCTAACAGATGCGGTAAAATGATTAGTCATGTTTTTCAGTCAGTACAAATTGGTGTCATACGCTGTGTTTTGTGCATTATAACCTGAAACGCGTTTTGTGCTGTAAAAGCTAACTTATCTCATTGTAGTTATCTTTTACGGCTCATATCGAAGGACGCCAAAGTGTTACTACAATAGAAAGAAAATTCCTAGCGCCAACACTGATTAGAAAAAGTGTTCCTCTCTGTTCGTTCTTACAATAACAAAGTCGCTACAGCTTGGTTATTGTTTGGGTTAAGGAATTAATTAATTAATTAAGTATTGTTGATGGTTTTTGAATGCATTATTAGAGTGATTTAGAGGTAAAATTGATTACCTCTAGTTAGGGCTGGGTGATATATCGATATATACGACACATCGCGGGTTTGTCTCTGGGATATAGAAAATGACTATATCGTAATATTTGAGTATACGTTCTCACGCAGTAGCTTTTAGCTGCGGGCATTCAGGCTCTTCTTACTCTTTCCTGTCTCTCACAGACAAGCAGGCGCACATTTTTACATACATCACAACTGTCACGTCATACGTCACACACACGCCCTCGCCCAGCAGAGATGTAGCGGCGTGGCTAACGTTAGCTGCTAACGCAGCCGTACAAGAAAGAAGGTGCGGATCTGGTAACAAATGAAGGAACACTTAATTCCCAATAAAACTAGCAGGGGGTCCATCGTCTGGCGGTGGTTCGGCTTCAAGTGGGAATATGTCGACCAGACAACCGTAATTTGTCAAGTGTGGGGCGAAAGCGTTGCTATAAAAAGTAGCAATACTGCTAATATGTAGCATCATTTGAAAAGTCACTCGCTAGAGAATGAAGAGAATTTAATAACCGTAGTAACCTACCACATAGTGAAGGACGAATACTATTTGATTTCCTATTATGCAGTTCATTTTTATTTGACACATAAAGTGCAAGATTGTCAGACATTTTATGTTTTGGAAATGACTTGAAGGTTTGTGCCATTGCTTAATAACTTTAATAAATATACTTTTGGTCAATTGACTTAGTTGTGATTTCCCTCTCAGCATGAAAGTTTAAAAGTAGCATATATGAATGCAGTATAACTAAAGATAGGGTTGGGCGATATGGCCTTTTTTTAATATCGCAATATTTTTAGGCCATATCGCGATATACGATATATATTACGATATTTTGCCTTGGCCATGAATGAACTTTTGATGTATATAATCACAGCAGTATGATGATTCTATGTGTATACATTAAAACATTCTTCTTCATACTGCATTAATACATGCTCATTTTAAACTTTCATGCAGAGAAGCAAATCACAACTAAGTCAATTTACCAAAACTGCATTTATTGAAGTTATTAGCAGGTGAGTTTTCAAACGATGCTACATATTAGCAGTAATGCTACTTCTGGTAGCAATGCTTGTGCCCCACACTTGACCAATTACAGTTGTCTATTCGACATATTCCCGCTTGATGCCGAACCACCGCCAGACAATGGACCCCGTGCTGTTTTTCTTGGGAATTAATTCTTCCTTCATTTGTTACCATATTCGCACCTTATTTCTCTCGTATTATACCTCGCAACACTTTGCTAGCATCACAGCTAACGTTAGCCACGCTGCTACCTCTGCTGGGCGAGGCCGTATACGTATGTGACGTATGATGTGACAGGATGTGACAGTATGTGACGTGTGTAAGAATGTGCGCTCGCTGTCTGTGAGAAGGAGACACAAGGAGTGGGAAGAGCATGTAGTGTAATGCCTGCAGCTAAAAGCAACTGCGTTATAACGTATACTCGAACATTACGATATAGTCATTTTCTATATCGCACGGAGACAAACCCGCGATATATCGCGTGTATCGATATATTGCCCAGCCCTACCTTTAGTTGCATTGCTAGCCACAAGAGACTGAGCCAATTTTTATACGTTGAAAAACAAAAAAATTACCTTCGTCGTCTTGTCTCTCATAATGATTGTGAACAATAGGCAGAATTCAAAAAAAAAGTGCAGTTTCCCTTCAAGCTTACTATGGAGATAAAATATTTTTTATCTACAAGCACAATGCTCTCTGACTGAGACGTTTGACCCCACCTTGTAGAAAGATTGTAATCTGATATGTTCCATGTGTATTTGCATCCTTATAAAAAGCACACAATTGTCTTTAAAAACAGGATTAGGAGCAAACAATGTCAAAGGCATGGTGTAATGTTGAATCATTGTTGAATTCACGGTCCTATATTTCATTTCGTGGTGTATGTCAGACATAGCTGAATGTCATACAAACACATTCAGTGTTAATGTCCCTTTTCAAGTAGTGCTCATGTCAATTATTCAAGTGTATTGTACAGTACAAACTATCCCAAATTAGGAATTACTGTATACATTGTTGTTTTTGTGCCTGACCATTTCAAATACCTACAATTGTTCCATAAATAAACAATGGTAGCTGCAAATACTTTTCACATTCCTTATAAAAATACTTCTCACAACCATGAGAGTGTGACTAACTTTACCTTTTCATAAATGGAAAATCTAGCGACTTCCACAAATGAAAGACCGCAGAACAAACCTTTCCATGGGTCAGTAGTCGTGCCAGATAGAATTTACTCTCCAATCCCAGTGGCCACTGTAAGAACCAACATCCAAATGGAACATAATGTCCTCTGTGGAATCATGTTAAGTGCGTCATTGCATGACAATGTTTGGGCTGGAATGGTGGAATTCCATGTTGCCAATGTCCGTCACCAGTCAAGCAGGAATGTACGGTGCGAGTAATTTGCTTGCATTTGTGACTAAAAATAGGTTGTGCGTGTATGAAAAAAAGGCACATGTACATACATATTCGAATACAGATTTTAACCCTTTAATTTGCATTTTGCAAAGTTGATCTATAGAGTAAAAATTGTGCATTTTTATAGCATTTACGAAATATACTTTAATTATAACCAAATGAACAAGTGATTGACGCGGACGTGTCACTGATCACTGCATTGCTCGCTGTGTGTGTCTCTCTTCTTTCATGCACACTCAGTTTGCAAACACGGAAGAAACAATGTCTTAGTTGAAGAAACTGGTCAGTTAAACCAGTGTTAATTTTCGTCAATGATCTATTTTCACTTGACAAAATTTGGACGATAACGAATAGAAATAAAAGCACATTGACTAAACCAATGACAAAATTAACTGACACTTTTGTCATTGAATAAAAACGAGGCAAAAATGTTGACAGTGACAAAATCCAATTTTACAAACCCCGTTTCCATATGAGTTGGGAAATTATGTTAGATGTAATTATGAACAAAATACAATGATTTGCAAATCCTTTTCAACCCATATTCAGTTGAATGCACTACAAAGACAAGATATTTGATGTTCAAACTCATAAACTTTTGTATTTTTTTTTGCAAAGAATAATGAACTTAAAATTTCATGGCTGCAACACGTGCCAAAGTAGTTGGGAAAGGGCATGTTCACCACTGTGTTAGGGGTGTAACGGTACACAAAAATTTCAGTTCGGTACGTACCTCGGTTTAGAGGTCACGGTTCGTTTAATTTTTGGTACAGTAAGAAAACAACAAAATATACATTTATTGGTTATTTATTTACCAAATTTGTAAACTATGGATTGATCCTTTTAACATTGGGAACACTATAATAATTCTGCCCGCGTTAATCCACATTAAACTGCCTCAAGTTCTTGCTTAGATAAAATAAAATGACACAACTTTTCTTCTACATATAAAAAGCGCAACATTAAACAGTTTTCAAGTCAACTCATCATGCTTAATTTATTACAGCATTGGGGAAGCCTGTAGTTGATTTTTTATTATGTAAATGTTATACTTGTATCAACATGTGATAGCAGGGACCCTGCCTTTCAAAACTAGGCTACTACATTACTAACAATTAATGTAACTATAGTTTAAAAATAGTACACTAGCAATAGGAGAGACTATCCATCCCTAAACACCATGGAGTTCATGTAGGCTTTATGATGTACTTACATTATTATATACACTATCAGAGACAGAAAGTATTCATTTAACATAATGTCCTTTTTTGCTGCTTCAACACACCTCAATAAACACTGTCCGTAACACACGCACACACCGCAAAATGAGCTAATGTTATGCTAAAAGCTAACTAGCCTTCACCTAAAGCCAGGACTGCGAGTGAGCTGAGCTGCAGTTTGTTTCTGGAAGGTCAACGGGCTCATAGTGATGTTCAGAAAGTAGTTGACTTGGAAGTGTTTCGTATAATTTGGGGTGTCCGTTGCTCTCCTGCTAAACCCCTATCTGCTCGACGCTGAAGCGCTGACTAGATGCACTCTGAATACGCACTGCAGATTGGTTACAACAGTAGCGATAACAAGCCAATCAGATGGTTGTGTGGGAGGGACAATGCAGGGTGCTGTGCAGGAGACAGAGGCAGAACGGAGCGGAGCAGCTTGTTAAGACTTTAGCATAGGCGGCTACTTCATATGTTCGTGTGGAACTCCTTCGGTACTCCTCCGCACCGAACCAGAATCCCCGTACCAAAATCGTTCAATACAAATACACGTACCGTTACACCCCTAGTGTTACATCACCTTTTCTTTCAACAACACTCAATAAACATTTGGGAACTGAGGAAACTAATTGTTTAAGATTTGAAAGTGGAATTCTTTCCCATTCTTGTTTTATGTAGAGCTTCAGTCGTTCAACAGTCCGGGTTCTCCGCTGTCGTATTTTACGTTTCATAATGCGCCACACATTTTCGATGGGCGACAGGTCTGGACTGCAGGCTGGCCAGGAAAGTACCGACACTTTTTTTTTTATGAAGCCACGCTGTTGTAACACGTGCTGAATGTGGCTTGGCATTGTCTTGCTGAAATAAGCAGGGGTGTCCATAAAAAAGACAGCACTTAGATGGTGGCATATGTTGTTCCAAAACCTGTATGTACCTTTCAGCATTAATGGTGCCTTCACAGATGTGTAAGTTACCCATGCCTTAGGCACTAATGCACCCCCATTCCATCACAGATGCTGGCTTTTGAACTTTGCGTCGAAAACAGTTTGAACGGTTCGCTTCCCTTTTGGTCCGGATGACAAAATGTCGAATATTTCCAAAAACAGTTTGAAATGGAAGTATAATTGTTTGTGTATATATAGTATATAATTGGTGCAAAGGTTTAATACGTGTGCAAGGATATTTCACATGCCTTTACTGTGTATATAATTGAACTACGTTCATGTTGTGTATAATGTGTATTCCTAATATGTTGTGCAAAGGACATTTCATAATTTTCGGAAGTTCATTTTGTACTTGACATTGTTTTAGGCACAATAACTGCTGAATTTCCCCCAGGGATCAATAAAGTACTTTCTATTCTATTCTAAGTGTTTAACTTCAGCCTAAACCCTTTCGGTCTGCAACATTTTCATTTTCAATTTATGAATTACAACTGTTTGTTTGTTTTGTTGACCATTGACCGAAGAACAATCAACTAAACTAAATGTGGACTCGTCAGACCACAGAACACTTTTCCACTTTGCATCAGTCCATCTTAGATGATCTCAGGCCCAGAGAAGCAGGCGGCATTTCTGGATGTTGTTGATAAATGGCTTTCTCTTTGCATAGTAGAGCTTTAACGTGCACTTGCAGATGTACCGATTAACGGTATTTAGTGACAGTGGTTTTCTAAAGTGTTCCTGAACCCATGTGGGGATATCCTTTACTGATTGATGTCGGTTTTTGATACAGTGCCGTCTGAGGGATCGAAAGTCACGGTCATTCAATGTTTGTTTCCGGCCATGCCGCTTACGTGGAGTGATTTCTCCAGATTCTCTGAACCTTTTGATGATATTATGGACCGTAGATGTTGAAATCCCTAAATTTCTTGCAGCTGAAATTTGAGAAACGTTGTTCTTAAACTGTGACAATTTTCTCACACAGTTGTGGACAAAGGGGTCTACCTCGCCCCATCCTTTCTTGTGAAAGACTGAGTATTTTGTGAGAAGCTGTTTTTATACCCAAACATGGCACCCACCTGTTCCCAATTAGCCTGCACACTTGTGGGATGTTCCAAATAAGTGTTTGATGAGCATTCCTCAACTTTATCAGTATTTATTGCCACCTTTCCCAACTTCTTTGTCACGTGTTGCTGGCATCAAATTGTAAAGTTAATGATTATTTGCAAAAAAAAAAAAGGTTTATCAATTTGAACATCAAATATGTTGTCTTCGTAGCATATTCAACTGAATATGGGTTGAAAATGATTTGCAAATCATTGTATTCCGTTTATATTTACATCTAACACAATTTTCCAACTCACATGGAAACAGGGTTTGTATATAATTTTGTCTTTAAGCAGGTAGGACAAAATATCCAATCACTGTTTTATGTGGGAGAGGAGCAGATGGCAAAGCACGAAGAAAATCCAATTAGAACTAGCGTCTTTGGAAGGGACATTGTTTTAATTTTTTACCTGGAAAGCAAAAATCAATACAAGACCATCAATACAATATTTCTTCTACAGGAAGAAAGAGAACAGAAGACATATGGACACACTTCAGCTTGGCCGCGTCAAACAACAAAACCACTTGTAATCCCCGTGGTTTAAAATGTCCTTGACAAAAATACAACCAACTTGAAGCGCCATCTGCAGACTAACCATAGGGACAAAGCAAGGATTTGGAAATGACTCATACTGTACTGAATTACTATTAAAGACAGTGGCGCAGGAGCAAGACCGCTTATTATACCACATGTCCGAAAATAAATACTGACTTAAAAACAAACTGCTTTTCTAGTAGGCCATGATTCCCTGATCAGCTGAAATAGTCAATGTTTAGCTGATGTTCTGTTTAGCTATTAACTGCACAACTTGACAACACAAAAGAGCATTATTGTCATTTTTCAAGCTAATACACAAAGAAAGATGTTAGATATAAAACACAGTATGTTAGTTTTATAACACTGGTTGCTTTATTTACACGGGACAGTGGCTAAGACGCCAGATATCATGCACAATCAGTGTAGTTATGCAAAGTATAGAATAAAACAAGTTTGTTTATTTATAGTGTAGTTTTACACAACATAGTTTGTTCTTTATATGACCATAACTATGCACACATTTTCATGTACAGTGTTCTATAGTTTTTAAAAAATAAAAAAGATGAATGCTCTTTTGGTTTGGTCATAATTGTCTAAATCCGTGGTTCTCAAACTCACGTAGTAGGCCTAAGTATTCATTAAAAACTAGGCAAAAGTTTAACAATTATATTTAATATTTTTAGGCCACTGTAACAAATACACACAGTTTGAACTGTAAAACTGTTTGAATATAGGAAAATAAAACACTGTACTTTAATCAAGTGATTCTTTGGCGTACGACTAGTGGTACAGGTACCACCGTTCGAGAATCACTGGTCTAAATAGGACCTACATGATACAATGTACACATAACATTTTAATGATGGAACAGGAAATAGTTATGTTATTGAACATAATAGTTAAAATATGATTTCTCTTAAGCTATTCATTCCATATTGCCAACAGTTCATGTATACAAGTTTGTGTATGTAAATAATGTTAACACTGTACAATAGCAGTTCTCATTACATCCTTTTTGAGATTTGAGCATCAAATACATTTTTATGTGCCACTTCCTTTATTTCTTGTCAATAGATGAATACAATTATTTTAACCTTAAGTTTACACACGGCACTTAATTTAATTTTACACTCCGCTCAGAGCAAGTGAATACATTGTACCCTGCCATGCACCAAGCTCTACTAATGATAGCGGAAGTGCTTTACGGTGTTTGAAGGTTACACTAGGCCTTTATGATGGCATTGTGTTTACAATTACTACACCTGTGTACTTTGAATGTTAATGAAAAGTTGATATTTAAGACAATTCATATTGCTCCTAATTTTTTTCGTTGCTACTAAAATTTTTCTGTGCTACTAATTTAAAAAAAATTGTAATAGTGGTGCTACTATTGAAAAAACTAAGCATGTACACTCCTGTCAAGTGATGCTCTCATATGAACACAATTCTGTCTAATATAATATTACTGTGTACTTTATTATATATCACAAAATGATGGACTAGGAATTATTCATTTTCCAAAAAAAGTGCTTAAAGTAACTGTGTTTTTGGGAATTCTATTTGACTGTGTTTAGTTTTTAAGTGTAATCTTCAAGGCTGAACATTCTCTGTTGCTCTATTCATTTTCCAAAAAAACTGCTTAAAGTATCAATCAATCAATCAATGTTTACTTATATAAAGTAACTGGTGTTTTGGGGAATTCTATTTGACTTTGTTTAGTTTTTAAGTGTAATCTTCAAGGCTGAACATTCTCTGTTGCTCTAATGGATTCCTGTCAGTTGGAACATTTTGTGAAAGAATAATGTAATACCAATAAATAGGAATTCTCACTCTATCCTGTTTCCATTGGACAAGTTAGACTGGCTGCAACCTACGATCATTTTATTAGTTGACTAGTCAGCGACCCCCCCACCCCCCATTATTTGACTAGTCAAACAATTTTGCCAATTTTTCAGTTGGACATTGAGTCCACAGCTTGATTACAATTTTTTTCAAAACCTATTCCAGTAAATCTTATTTTAACTAAATAACTGTTAATTACTGATAAATAAAGGGTTTTACTTTACTAAACAAATTACATTCACACTGAAAAATACATTAACAAAGTGCAAGATAATAAATAATGATAAATGATAAATGGGTTGTACTTGGATATGTTGTACTCCTCCCACCCCCACCAAGTACTGTTTTCCTGCTCCGAAGCAGAACCTCCAGGTTCTGTAACAGTTTCTTCCCTCAGGCCGTAAGACTCTTGAACGCATCATAATTAAATTATCCCCTCGACTCCCCCCAAAATGGATTAACTGGCTGGAATAAAAAATGACAATATACCATACATCCATGAACCTGGATGCATATGAAAAAGTGCAATATATTTATCTCTACAGTGATCTATATATTTATATTTGCACCTTATTGATTTTTTTATCCTGCACTACCAAGAGCTAAGGCAACAAAATGTTGTTCTTATTTGTACTGTAAAGTTCAAATTTGATTGACAATAAAAAGGAAGTCTAAGTCTATTGCGCTTTTCTACCTTCAAGGTATTCAAAGCGCTTTGACACTACTCCCACATTTACCCATTCACACACTGGAATGAGCTGCCATGCAAGGTTCTAACCAGCACCCATCAGGAGCAAGGGTGAAGTGTCTTGTTCAGGACACAACGGACGTGACGAGGTTGGTACTAGGTGGGGATTGAACCAGGGACCCTCAGGTTGCTGGCACGGCCACGCTACCACTGCGCTATGCCGTCCCTAAGATGTCTCGTAAACTAGACATTCAGTAGAAAAAGTATGTGTAGACATTACTGTTAGGATTATTGAGCTGCAATTATTACTTAGCAAAAGTGTCAACATGAACATTCCTGGCCGTCATCCATCCATCTCCTTCCGCTTATCCAAGGTCAGGTAGTGGGGGCAGACAAGCCTGGATTTCCCTCCCCCCAGCCACTTCATCTAGCTTCTCCCAGGGGATTTTGAGGCATTCCCAGGGCAGAACGTGAGACATAGTCCCCCCCCCAACGTGACCTCGGTTCCCCTTGGCCTCCTTTCGGTTGGACGTGCCATAAATGCTTCCCAAGGGTGGCGTACGTGGGGCACCCAGACCAGAGGCCCAAACCACTTCATCTGGCTCCTCTCGATGTGGAGGAGCCGTGGCTTTACTCTGAGCTCCTCCCAAATGACAGCTTCTCACCTTATCTCTAAAGAAGAGCCCCGCCACTCGACAGAAGAAACTCAATTCGGCCGCCTCTACTCGTGATCTTGTCCTTTCGGTCACAACCCAAAGCTCATGACTATAGGTGAAGATAGATATAAGTCTACTGGTAAATTGAGAGCCTCTGCCTTTCGGCTCAGCTCCTTCGTCATTATGACGGACCAATACAGTGTCCGCAACACTGCAGACGCCGCACAGATCGGCATGTCGATCTCATGATCCACTCTTCCCTTATTCGTGAACAAAACCCCACGGTACCTGAACTCCTCCACTCGGGTCAAGATTTCCTCTTCAACCTGGAGATTGTGCCCCATCTTTTTCTGGGCGAGAACCATGGACTCTGACTTAGAGGTGCTGATTCTCTTCCCAGTGCTTCACACTCGGCGGCGTATTGATCCATTGAGTAGGGTTGGGCGATATGATTGCAAACTATATCATGGTGTACGTTTTTTATATCTATATAGATAATTATTGATACTTTTTATGATTTATTCAGGCGTGCCAATAAATACAGTAAAACAATTTCCAACTTACCAAGGGTGGTATTTATCAGTAGAGAACATGTATTGTAGCCAGGTAGGACGAGCGCAGCTAAGGTAGTAAAATAATTAAAGTAGATTTGAAGACACTAGTTGGCAGGTGTGTATAAGCTATTGAACACTACACAGACTAGTTTGAGAAGTTACTAATTAACACATTGGAAGTTTCAGGATGTTACAGCACGTTTGCATTAAAACCAACAATACTAAAGACAGGTTTCTGTTATTGAGTTGATATAATAAGATATTACACTTTCTATTTTTACTACATGCAGTGAATCTACAGCAAAACAGAAAGACAGCGCAACCACACACGTGTTAGGAGAGTAGCGTATGTGTGTGTGCACCTGTAAGAATGGCACTGTGTGCTGTTGGATAAGTGACGTCAGTGAGTGAGTGGAAGAGTAAAGAAAGCAAGCGGTAGCATGCAAGTGCATCTGTAGTGACAACTGGCGAATGTGTCCAATTGTGTCCTGCAGAAATATGGATAAATCGACCAAATTTTCACTAGTCTGTGACGTTGTCATTCCGTCAAGGAAGCAGAGCTTAGTAGATGTCAGGGAAATAATCGAATTTTAGATGTATTGCGACTCGGACATGGACGATTATAAAAAATTATTAGTAAATGTCAATAATTGATTAATGTATTGTAAAAAAAGTAATGTAGACAGTTGTTAAATTTGGCTGACTGCAGCAAGCCACCTCACCCAGAGATCCGACTAGCTCCTTTATTATAGGGCACTTATGTTCCAGTTTTGCACACATTTCCATGATGGGATTTTCTTATTACAAATGCCCTGAAAGAAATATCAATATACATACATTTAGGATTCATCAATCGATTCTTCGTCAAATTGTAGCTCCTAAATCTTAATCCTAATCGAATCGTGAGGTGGCCAAAGATTCCCACCTCCAGAGCTTAGCAGAACCCTTGTCGGGTAAAGTGAAGGGTCTGACCACTGATGAAAACATTGGTCCTGGACGGAACGCCTCTCCTGCGCTCCGCGACTACCATCTGGGACTGTGAGCCGAACATCAGGAGAGGTGTAAATCTCGGTAGTTGATACTGTTACGTGTTTGGCTGTTAGCTTGTCCCTCCCATTGGTTAGTAAACACTGTTAACTGATTGGCAGTTAGTGTGTCCTTACCATTACTTAGTGATGCTTCTTTCTGTTTCCTGTTCGCTACGTTCCCAAAGCGCGAGTGACTTCATGAAACAAATTTTGCTTCATAATTTCTGGTTTCCTTCAACCAAATAATATAAATATATATGAATATTCTATTCAACGCATTTTATATTGATTTTGAGTATGTGTATTGCAATATATATTGATATTGTATTATGACCCCAGCCCTACCATTGAGAGCTGAAGAGCCTGGTCAGATGAAGCCAGAAGGGGCTTAGCATCTTCAAAAAGCATATACCTATTCCAGCAGCCACCAAACCGGATCCCATCAACTGCCTGACTGCGTCTCGAAATTCATTCCATAAAAGTTGTAAACAGTATCGGTGAAAAAGGACAGCCCTTCAGATTCCTCTGATTATATTCCCCTAAGATATCAAGACAGAAAGTAAATTAGATATCAATACAAGCATGGAAAAAAAAATCTAAAATTACAATAAAGATTTAACAATAACCTATTCAAGGTAAAAAAGAATATTTAAGAAATGTCTACCAAAGTAACAGTGCAAAGTGTGAAAATGTAAATCTGGAGAAACCTGAGAAGAAAAAGTATTTGCAGGTCCAGTGCCACAAAGATATTATTTAAATATTATTGCACCAAATTTTGTTTTAAATATAAACATTTATTATATTTTACTTATACAGTCCTGCACTTTAGTTCCTACCTGTTTCCGTACATCCGAATAGGCAACAGACAGGTGTTTTTAAGAAAAGATGAGCTCGGTGAAGGAAACTTATTTCGGCCGCTTGTACGCCTGATCTTGTCCTTTCGGTCATAACCCAAAGCTCATGACCATAGGTGTGGATGGGAACGTAGATCAACCGGTAAATTGAGAGCAATCTGTTTGAAAAAAATCCCAAAAACTGCCATACTGTCTAGGTGACTTTTTCTGTTTTATCCATTATTTCTTCGCTCTTGCAGCACTCACTTTTAATTTATTTCGCTCTGTACAAAAAATTGACAAGCAAAAGTCAAGGTTGCTGCTGTTATGCAATTGGCTGTTCAGAGTGTCCTTCCCATTCCACAACCACTTCCTGTTTGGCGAGTTTACCAGAACGCGAGTGCCTATGTTAATGCAACCAACCAAGCTTTATTCTTATTTTTTTTCCGACCCCCTTACTCCCAAAAAAATAGTTATCGAACGTTTTACCAAACGCATTTTATATTGATATGATTACATGTCCATCATGATATATGTTGATATCGTTTCATCGGCCCACCCCTAGTTTTTCTTCTAGTAACTTATGCAAGGTCATATTATGGTCATATTATGATTTTTTTCTACATGTAAATAAATAAATGATAAATGGGTTGTACTTGTATAGCGCTTTTCTACCTTCAAGGTACTCAAAGCGCTTTGACACTACTTCCACATTTACCCATTCACACACACATTCACACACACTGATGGAGGGAGCTGCCATGCAAGGCGCCAACCAGCACCCATCAGGAGCAAGGGTGAAGTGTCTTGCTCAGGACACAACGGACGTGACGGGGTTGGTACTAGGTGGGAATTGAACCTGGGACCCTCGGGTTACACAAATCACTTTGTTGTGGTATATACTAGGTCGTATGATGGTCATAGGATTTTTTTTCTAGATGTAAAACACTTTGTTGTAGTTTACGTCAATTTTCTTAACCATAGGGCCGAGGGACCCCCAAAAATATATTACTCAGCAAAAATATATATTTTTTCTGCTGTGGTCAGTATTTGCCACAACGTTATTCAGTTGTAATTAGGGCTGGGCGATATATCGAATATACCGTATTTTCCGCACTATAAGGCGCACCGGATTATAAGGCGCATATTCAATGAATGGCCTATTTAAAAATGTGTTCATATATAAGGCGCACCGCATTATAAGGCGCATAGAATAGATGCTACAATAGAGGCTGGGGTTACGTTATGCATCCTTTAGATGGAGCTGCGCTAAAGAGAATGTCAACAAAAAAGTCAGGTCAGTCAAACTTTATTAATAGATTACAAACCAGCGTTCTGACAACTCCGTTCACTCTCATAATGAATAAACAGCTGTTTTATTATTTTCCCGGATTCAATAAACACGTAAAAACAGTCTAATACTGTTACGGTAAATCAAACGTTAGTGCAATCACAATATAGTAACACTCGAAATAGTGTAAAGCAATAATATATCAATAACTCATCGTTGCTCAAACGATAATGTCACACAACACACAAAATAAACACTTTATTAAGTTATTCCTCATCCACGAATCCCACAAATTCTTCTTCTTCAGTGTTATTTTCAAACAGTTGGGCGAATACAGCATCCAACATGCCGGCTCCGTCCCGTCGAAGTCTTCATTAAACGAGTCAGTGTTGCTGCTGTTTATGATAAATTCTCTCGCTGCTACTAATGTTAAATTATCTCGCTGCTGCTCTATTCCCGTGTTCTACTCTGTGACTGATGGCCTTGAGTTTAAACTCTGCGTCGTAAGCGTGTCTCTTAATAGGAGCCAATTTGGGGTCTTTACATAAACACAGAAACGGCACGCCTCCCGCAGTCATATATCCCAGCATGCACCGCGCGCTTCTTCTTGTACGAAGGAAAAGGAAGTTGGTGGCTGCTTAGCGTAGAAGAAGCGCACTTCTTCTTCTATGAGGGAAAATTAAGTCGACGGCTGCTTAGAGTTGAAGAAGCGTGCTACGGGGGTAAAATTAAGTCGACGGCTGCTTATCGTAGAAGAAGAAGTGCACTTCTTCTTATACGGGGGAAAATGAAGTCAGTGGCTTCTTACCGTAGTTGCGAGACCTGTTGTGGCTTAATATTGGTCCATATTTAAGGCGCACCGGATTATAAGGCGCTCTGTCATCTTTTGAGAAAATTTGAGGTTTTTAGGTGCGTCTTATAGTGCGGAAAATACGGTACTCAATATATCGCGGGTTTGTCTCTGTGCAATATAAAAAAGGACTATATCGTGATATTCGAGTACACGTTCTCACGCAGTTCCTTTTAGCTGTGGACATTACACTACAGGCTTTTCTCACTCTTGTCTCCTTCTCACAGAGACAAAACAAGAGCACCTTCTTACATACGTCACATGCTGTCACGCGTGCAACGTCACACGCTCTCACGGAGCAGAGAGGTAGCGGCATGGGTAACGTTAGCTGTGATGCTAACGGTGCGGTGCGAGTGGTAATACGAGAGAAAGAAGGTGCATATCTGGTGACAAATGAAGGAAAAATTAATTCCCAAGAAAAAGATCACGGGATCCATCGTCTGATAGCGGTTTGGCTTCAAGCGGTAAGATGTCAAACAGACAACCGTAATATGTCAAGTGTGCGGCAAAAGTGTTGCTACGAAAAGTAGCAGCACTGCTAATGTGTAGCATCATTTGATAAGAGAATGAAGAGCGCTTACTCAGCATGTCAACATCACAGTTCGGTGCCACACCAACAAAATGCCCAAGCCACCATTTCCACATCAACACTGTATGAAAATAATAGTCAACAACAGAAGGAGTTAACGTCCCCAGTAAACCTACCACATAGCGAAGGACAAACACTATTTGATTTCCTATTATGCAGCTCATTTTTATATGACAGTTGTTGAAATATCTTGTGTGACATCATGCACAAAAGTACACTTTATTCGTTTTAAACTACTGTAGTGACGTTCTGTACAAAAAGTGCACTTTAATTTAGTGTTGTTTTGATATGTCATCTTAATGACATCATGCACAAAAGTGCACTAATAGCTTGTTTTAAAGTGTCTCACAATCTTCTTCTTTCTGTTTTGAAATTACATGAATGTTTGTGCCACTGCTTAATAAATGTTTAATAAATACAGTTTTGCTAAATTGACTTAGTTGTGATTTCCCTCTCTGCATGAAAGTTTAAAATGAGCATATATAAATGCAGTATGAACAATAATTTTTTTGATGTTGTAGAAACATAGAATCATCATACTGGTGTGATTATATGCATCGAGTGTTCATTCAAGTTTAATACAAAATAATGCGATATATATTGTGTATCGTGACATGGCCTAAAAATATCCAGATATTAATAAAAGGCCATATCAGCCAGCCCTCGTAAAACACCTTTCCACTGCTTGTGGCAGTAATGACAATATTAAACAAACAGAAGAAGTCTGGAACTCATAGAGAAGTTTCTCAAACGCAAAAAATATGACTCAGGTGTTGAAGATGTATTTTCATTTGTCACCTTTTGATTGACATTTTAACTTAAGAAATATTCATTATTTAAGAAACATATTCATTATTAATTTTATCACCACAATACTGTATGTAATTGTCATTGGAGTGTCTTGTTGTTATTTGCTTAATACTTATTTTTCTAATCAGCCTGACCTAATGTGTTAAATAAAAATCCTTGTGATTAGGACATGGTTTCACATCATTTGACAAGTTTGTAAACTGTAAGTAGGTTAGCTTCATTACTCATTATGGTCATATTCCAGAGCAAAATTACTAATCCTGTCCTAATATTTGAGTGGACTTCAGGGCCCCTCTGTAGTGGAAAAGTTGAGCCCTAAGGTCAAAAAGGTTAGAAACTCCATGATATGTTATGGTGGTTCTTTGCTCAATTTTGCATACGTTCTGGTTTACAGACCGGCTTCAAGCCGCTTTCTGACAGTCTCTTCAGGATGCGCTGTATGTTGGTGGTGTTATTTATGAGTCTTCTCTACGCCAGCCGTGTTGTAGTTTGTAACACATTCATATTTAGTCTACCAACAAATAATACGTTTGAACAATATGCTACTTTGTATTAGAAATGGCAACAGCGGAGGAGGCTTGTGCATTTACGAGCCAGTTGGCCCAACAACAAGCGGATGAATAAAAAAGGAGCTTATTGACTACAACATCAGACTACAGTGGCGGACTCACGTGAAGCTCTGCGAGTAATCTCTACCATATCTGGAGATATCCGCTGATATCACACTTGGGAAAACTCCAAACGACATGTTTAGAGGAAGTACGAAGAAAGGCAGGATTGTTTTATAAATGTCTTTGCTTTGCCTCCATGATTTGACTTCATATTTTCGGGACAAAAACAGGTACTAATATGTAAGAAAAGTAGATTTTCCATAATAGGTCCCTTTTAACTTAAAACACTAATTCATTGGTAAAACCAACAATAAATGGAGAAAAAAACATACAAAAGATTCCTTGCATAAATGACTCAAAGAAATATCTGTCAGATTTGGCCCAAAATCTATTTGGCGATATACCATACAGCTCAGGGTTCCTCCCAGATTGCCAATATACATGTGGAGGAGTGTGGCCAATATGTCTTCATATATACTGTATTTTTCGGCCGAAAATGCATAATAAAGAAGGAAAAAAACATCTATGTCGCACTGGAGTATAAAATCCAACACCAAGAATAGACATTTGAAAGGCAATTTAAAATAAATAAAGAATAGTGAACAACAGGCTGAATAAGGGTACGTTATATGACGCATAAATAACCAACGGAGATCGTCACTGGTATGTTAACATAACATGGTAAGAGTCATTCAAATAACTATAACATATAGAACATGCTATACGTTTACCACACAATCTGTCACTCCTAATCGATAAATCTGATGAAATATTCTTCCTCGATGTTGCTTCTAAACAACTCTGCTAACTCCAAAGGTATGCGCTGCTTCGTCTTGTCGTTTTCTGCTGCATATTTCACTACATCCACCTTGTGTAATGATTTACTTTTCGGTCCAATTTTTGTTAAGCCTTTCTCAGTTTTCATAAGTTACCGCCAACGATGAAATTATCCATTTCAATAGCTACGCCAGTAGCATATAGCAGTTAGCATTCCATGACCCATAATGCACTTCTGCCATGACCCTCCCCCGCCAAATTCTTATTGGTTGACGTGTATATGACGATTGCTGACGTGTGTGTGACGATTGCTGACATTTTCTTCGTCTCTTCCACGAATGAGATAAATAATATTTTTTGATATTATGTAATCTGAAGTACATGATTTCCTTTTCAGTGCCATTTTTGTTCAGCCCTTCTCAGTTTTTATAAGTTACCGCCAACGATGAAATGACCCATTTTAATAGCTACGGCAGTAGCATATAGAAGTTAGCATTCCATGAACCACAATGCACTTCTGCCATGACCCAGCTCTTCCCGGGGGACACCGAGGCGTTCCCAGGCCAGCTGGGAGACATAGTCTTCCCAACGTGTCCTGGGTCTTCCCCTTGGCCTCCCGCTGGTCTGACGTGCCCCAAACACCTTCGCAGGGTGGCGTACGTGGGGCATCTTTACCAAAGGCCCAAACCACCTCATCTGGCTCCTCTTGATGTGGAGGAGCAGCGCCTTTACTCTGAGCTCCTCCCGGACGACATTGAGCTTCTCTCCCTATCCCTAAGGGAGAGACCCGCCACCCGGCGGATGAAACTCATTTCGGCCGCTTGTACCCGTTATCTTTCGGTAAAAACCTAAAGCTCATGACCATAGGTGAGGATGGGAACGTGGATCGACCGGTAAATTGAGAACTATGCCTTCCGGCTCAGCTCCTTCTTCACCACAACGGATCGATACAGGGTCCGCGTTACTGAAGACTGAAGATACGCCTGTTGATCTCACAATCCACTCTTCCCCCACTTGTGAGCAAGACTCCACGGTACTTGAACTCCTCCACTTGGAGCAAGATCTCCTGCCCAACTTGGAGATGGCACTCCACCCTTTCCCGAACGAGAACCATGGACTCGCAACTTGAAGCTGATTCTCATCCCAGTCGCTTCACACTCTGCTGCGAACCGATCCAGCGAGAGCTGAAGATCCTGGCCAGTTGAAGCCATCAAGACCCCATCATCTGCAAAAAGCAGAGACCTAATCCTGCATCCAGCAAACCGGAAACCCCTCAACGCCCGGACGGCGCCTAGAAATACTGTCAATAAAAGTTATGAAAAAATTGGTGACAAAGGGCAGCCTAGGCGAAGTCCAACTCTCACTGGAAACGGGTCCGTTTTACTGCCGGCAATGCGGACCAAGCTCTGACACTGATCATACAGGGAGCGGACCGCCACAATCAGACCGATACCCCATACTCTCTAAGCACTCCCCACAGGACTTCCCGGGGGACACGGTTGAATGCCTTCTCGAATTCCACAAAGCACATTTGGACTGGTTGGGCAAACTCCCATGCACCCTCAAGGATCCTGCCGAGACTATAGAGCTGGTCTACCGTTCCATGACCAGGACGAAAACCACACTGTTCCTGTTGGATCCGAGGTTTGACTATCCGGCGTAGCCTACTCTCCAGTACACCTGAATCGACCTTACCGGGAAGTATGAGGAGTGGGATCCCACGATAGTTGGAACACACCCTCCCATTCCCCTTCTTAAAGAGAGGAACCACCACCACGGTCTGCCAATCCAGAGGTACCGCTTCTGATGTCCACGTGATGTTGCAGAGTCTTGTCAACCAAGACAGCCCCACAGCATCCAGAGCCCTAAGGAACTCCGGGCGGGTCTTCTACACCCTCGGGGCCTTGTCACAGAGGAGCTTTTAAACTACACAAATTATCAATCACGGTTTTATGATAATTTAATTTAAAACGGTAATGATAACCATTAAGAGTTTTACCGCAGCACATCATTAACATTGTTTATCGTCACATCCAAATGATGGATGTTGCAGCAGTCTTTTTCACCAGTTCCGTCTGTTTGCTTTTAGCCATGTTTTTACTTACTTTATTGACAATGGTTTGCGGCGTGTTGTTGTTTTGTGGTTTCTGCGTAGACTGCTTCAACGTGCATAAAAAAATCTCAATCAGAGACTAAATTATCATTTCTTTTGCATATTATTAATGCAGTGGCTTTTAGGGTAGCCTCCTCTATGGAGTTGCTGGCATTTTAATTAGGAGTAAAGCAATCTGTAAGAGGAGACCGTAAAAGTACACTCACCCTGTCTTTCAAATTGATAAGCGGTGATGTTCAATGATTTGGCCTTTGTCTCCCTTTTATTGAAAATTTCTTCTGCAGCCAAGTATCACACGCAGGAGCTCTTTGTAATTCAAATTTGCTAGTGCCAATAGTAAATCTTACAGTGCAAATTTTAAGTGTGTGTGCCCATTTACTGTGAATCAGTTGAGCACAAGCAATCATTTGTCTTTCAGTCACAATTCTTACAGAATAACATACATACTGGTATACATATGTGGTTTAATAATCTCCCCATTTAGACTATGCATGCTTGCACGTTGCAATAACCGTTGCCTTTTATTCCAAGTTTACCAGGCTTGTTTCCAGGCGGTATTTTGTTCCACTGTCCAAAAAGATGTAAAATCCCCTCAGAATGCTGCTTTTTTGTTTTTACAGCCCGCTGTTTGTCACATGGAAAATCGGCAGAGACAAGCGATTGAGGGGTTGTATAGGTACATTTTCTGCCATGAATCTCCACTCAGGACTCAGGGAGTACACCCTTACCAGGTGAGTAATGGCACAGAAAGTTTATATTTTTTCTTGAATTTGCTATTTATCAAATGTGGAATATTTTCATAGTTATTTGGATAGGTATACACCGTATACACATTTGCATTATCATCACTAGTATGGTTGTCTAGGAATTAATGGTTGACTGCAAAAGCACATTATAAAATGCTGAAAAATTGAACCATTTGTGAATTTTTGTATTCTGCAATGCCATTGTATATGGTATATATACTGTGTAGTTATTTACATTGGTAAGCTATGGGTACCCGTCGTTGTGTTGGACATAAGACACACACACACACACACACACACACACACACACACACACACACGCACACACGCACACGTACACACACACCCAAATTGATACTGCCTTATTGGAATCGTTGATTATTTGACAGCAGCTGGCCTAGAAGTGACCTCCAGGAAAGTTTTATCCAGAAATGACAATTACAATTTTAGTCTTTAGAGCATGGGTGTCAAACTCTGGCCCGCGGGCCAAATTTGGCCCGCCGTTTAATTTAATTTTGCCCTTGAGGCAATATCAAATTAACATTAGAGTTGGCCCGCCGGTAACACCAAATTCACTGCTAATACTCACACTTGCCAACCCCCCCGATTTTTCCGGGACACTCCCAAAGTTTAGTGCCCTTCCTGAAAATCTCCCTGGGCAACCATTCTCCCGATTTCCACCCGGACAACAATATTGGCAGCATGCCTTAAAGGCACTGCCTTTAGCGTCCTCTACAACATGTCGTCACGTCCTCTTTTCCTCCATATAAACAGCGTGCTGGCCAAGTCACATAATATATGCGGCTTTCACACACACATATGCGAATGCCACGCATACTTGGTCAACAGCCATACAGGTCACACTGAGGGTGGCCATATAAACAACTTTAACATTGTTACAAATATGCGCCACACTGTGAACCCACACCAAACAAGAATGACAAAACACATTTCGGGAGAACACTCGCACCGTAACACAACATAAACACAACAGAACAAATACCCAGGTTCCCTTGCAGCACTAACTCTTCCGGAACGCTACAATATACACCACCCCCGCTACCACCAAACCCCGCCCACCTCATTTGTATTTTATTTTCGAATTTATTAGCCTGTGGAAAAAGTTAATGTTGATATTTACCTCAGAAGGCTGCAAATAGAAAAGAGGCATTCATTTTTTTAATTAAATTAAATTAAATTCAATATAAATAAATAAATAAATAAATGGGTTGTACTTGTATAGTGCTTTTCTACCTTCAAGGTACTCGAAGCGCTTTGAGACTACTTCCACCACTGATGTGTTTTCGTTTGTTTTTTGAAAGTTGATTTTGCACTATTACGTTATTTAAGCTCTGCCTGTTCCATGGGAGGAAGCCGGAGTAGCCGGAGGCAACCCACGCAGTCACGGGGAGAACATGCAAACTCTACACAGAAAGATCCCATGCCTGGGATTGAACCCAGGATTACTCAGGACCTTCGTATTGTGAGGCAGATGCACTAACCCCTGTACCACCGTTCTGCCCTATTTGAGCCGTGCTTGTTCAATATTCATTGCAAAACTTGTTTGGGTCCCTGTTAAAAGGTTAATTTGTTCAAACTTGGCCCGCGGCTTTGTTCAGTTTTAAATTTTGGCCCACTCTGTTTGAGTTTGACACCACTGCTTTAGAGCATTACTTAACAAAATGGTGTATGCAGCTAAAAAAAAGTTTGCCGAAATCCTGTCCTTGCAGTTCCTGGCCAAGGTCAGACAGTTGCTTTGTCAAATACACAGTCCATCCATCCATTTTCTACTGCCTATTCCCTTCGGGGTCGCGGGGGGCGCTGGTGTGGGTGGAAAATGGAGAATGGTGATAAAAAGTATGTTAATTTGGAGCCTTGTAAATTATATATTAATGCTGTTGTCTGTGTGCCAGTGCCCTTAAAGACAGCCGCTTCCCCCCCATGACAAGGGATGAGCTGCCTCGCCTATTCTGCTCAGTGTCTCTTCTCACCAACTTTGAAGACGTCGGTGATTACCTTGACTGGGAGGTGAGTGACACACATTGCCTATATTATAAGGTAGAAAACTCAGTCCACACACTTTCGAGGACCATTTTGTTTATTCGACCAACTTACCATGATGTTTATGGCAATTAATCCTTTAAAGGGGACCTATTCTACATTTGTGACTTTTCAGACTTCCTTTAAAAATGTTTTACTCTTGCTATACATAATGTAGAAGTGTAGTTCGTGAGTTTTTAGGTTAGCCCTGGTTACATTTTTGAGGACAACCATCGACTTTGACCAGTCGCGAGGGAGTCTGCAATGGTAAGGGGAGGAGGCTGACCAAATGAGCGAATTTTTTTATAAAAGAAACTTAGTATCGTGGGGTTCAATATTAATTTATTTATTATAATTTTAATCTACATTTAAAACACTTATTTGTGGTCTAATAGGTAATTGGATATACTGTAGTGTAGATTTCAGGCAAATGTTTTCATTTTTATAATCTGTTTTTTTCGTCTGTCTGCTAAAAGTTCGTTTGTAGAGACGTTCCCAAATTGTAAATGAAACCACGCCACGCCCTCTCCAAAAGTAACATCATTTGTCCTTTAAAAATATACAAACCCCGTTTCCATATAAGTTGGGAAATTGTGTTAGATGTAAATACAAACGGAATACAATGATTTGCAAATCCTTTTTAACCCATATTCAATTGAATGCACTACAAAGACAAGATATTTGATGTTCAAACTCATAAGCTTTATTTTTTTTTTTTGCAAATGATAATCAACTTACAATTTCATGGCTGCAACACGTGCCAAAGTAGTTGGGAAAGGGTATGTTCACCACTGTGTTACATCACCTTTTCTTTTAACAACACTCAATAAACTTTTGGGAACTGAGGAAATTATTGGTGAAGGTTTGAAAGTGGAATTATTTCCCATTCTTGTTTTATGTAGAGCTTCAGTTGTTCAACAGGCCGGGGTCTCCGCTGTCGTATTTTACGTTTCATAATGCGCCACACATTTTCAATGGGAGACAGTTCTGGACTGCAGGCGGGCCAGGAAAGTACCCACACTCTTTTTTTTTTTTACGAAGCCAGGCTGTTGTAACACGTGCTGAATGTGGCTTGGCATTGTCTTGCTGAAATAAGCAGGGGAGTCCATGAAAAAGACGGCGCTTAGATGGCAGCATATGTTGTTCCAAAACCTGTATGTACCTTTCAGCATTCATGGTTACCCATGCCTTGGGCACCAATGCACCAATGCACCCCCATACCATCACAGATGCTGGCTTTTGAACTTTGCGTCGATAACAGTCTGAATGGTTCACTTCCCCTTTGGTCCGGATGACACGATGTCGAATATTTCCAAAAACAGTTTGAAATGTGGACTCCTCAAACCACAGAACACTTTTCCACTTTGCATCAGTCCATCTTAGATGATCTCGGGCCCAGAGAAGCCGGCGGCGTTTCTGGATTTTGTTGATAAATGGCTTTCGCTTTGCGTAGTAGAGCTTTAACTTGCACTTACAGATGTAGCGACAAACTGTATTCAGTGACAGTGGTTTTCTGAAGTGTTTCTGAAGTGTTCCTGAATCCATGTGGTGATATCCTTTAGAGATTGATGTCGGTTTTTGATATGGTGCCGCCTGAGGGATAGAAGGTCACGGTCATTCAATGTTGGTTTCCGGCCATGTCGCTTACGTGGAATGATTTCTCCAGATTCTCTGAACCTTTTGATGATGATATGGACCGTAGATGTTGAAATCCCTAAATTTTTTGCAATTGCACTTCGAGAAACATTCTTAAAATGTTTGACTATTTGCTCACGCAGTTGTGGACAAAGGGGTGTACCTCGCCCCATCCTTTCTTGTGAAAGACTGAGCATTTTTTGGGAAGCTGTTTTTATACCCAATCATGTCACCCACCTGTTCCCAATTAGCCTGCACACCTGTGGGATGTTCCAAATAAGTGTTTGATGAGCATTCCTCAACTTTATCAGTTTGTATTGCCACCTTTCCCAACTTATTTGTCACATGTTGCTGGCATCAAATTCTAAAGTTAATGATTATTTGCAAAAAAAAAATAGTTTATCAGTTTGAACATCAAATATGTTGTCTTTGTATCATATTCAACTCAATATGGTTTGAAAAGGATTTGCAAATCATTGTATTCCGTTTATATTTACATCTAACACAATTTCCCAACTCAAATGGAAACAGGGTTTTTACACTGTTTTAGATATATATCACGAAGTCGCCCCTGCAACAGCTTAACGATTCGGTTCCTTAACGCTTCCCTTATTGATTCTTATTTGGGAGAAAGACAAAAATAGGTGGATTAGCTTCAATTTTGTTTCGTTTAGAGGTGACATGACCTTTGATAGCTTACAGTGAGGTCACATACGCAGCATTGAGAAAAAAAGGTACTTTTTTTAAAATGGTACTTTTTTATTTATAATCAAAATATTTTTTTTGCAAAATTCAACAAAACAAATAATTTGGAAATTACACAAGAATGTACAATTTACATGTGATATTAACTTATTACATGCAAACTGGGATCATTTTGATGTATGTGGCTTAAAGTTTATGAAAACCTTGAATTGAAAATCTCAAAAAATGTGGGGTTTGAAAAAGTGTAAGCCAAGATCATCAAAAGGGTAGTAATAAAGGCTTGACAAACCTAACTTTGCATGTAATGGTTAATATCACAATTTAGTTTTACATTTGAAGTTAATGGCTGACATGAACGGACTTGTTTCACCTGTATAATATGACAGACAAAATCTGGTGAGAGGAAAACATGCAACTTTCTTCTGACTACAATTGAACATTCACCTACAAAAAATTAGGAGTGTCTACTGTAGTCAATACACCGCAAACTTAGTTGCTGCTCAATATTGCAGTTTTAGCGGTATATCAGGCAATAGCGGTATTAATTTATGTAGTACTCATATGACGGGCTCGCGTTACTGCTGCTGGGATGAGATTGGAGCGGTTCAAAAACACATGCTGTGTTCAAATGTTTATACATATTGCTGGCATGTCCTCTTGATAAAATAACAGCCTTATAATTATTACAAGTGGTGCTAGTGCAATCATTTCTTGTAAAATGTTGGTGTTTGTTTCGACCGGGCATCGCTATCATCTTGAGAACTGACGTCACTACGCGGTACGCACATTGCGTAATGTCGTTATTCCCACCCACAAGAACACATAAGAATACATTTTCTTGACAAAATGGCAAGCGGATCCAAGGAATTGATAAACTGGGAACCGGTTATGAATAGGACTGGGTATTGCCAAGGACCTCACGATACGATACGCATCACGATACTTGTGTCACGATACAATACGATATTGCGATATTAAAAGTTTTGCGATACATGCGATATATTGCAATATTCTACATAGTTAACTGAAAAATGCATTATGCATCTTAAAATCTGAGTTGTATGTACATCAGATGATAGTGATAATTCACGGAACAAACTGAGGCAAATGTAATTCAAGTTACCCATGCCATTTTATTTTAACTATACAAGCACAAGTTACAACATATTTGCATGAACAACACACTGTCTGAAACACATTGAAAAGTGCAGTGTGCATTATTATTAGTCTCCCTGAGCACAATGACACAAAGTGCAGTGTGGGTCAGTGTCCACAAACTGAACTGAAACCTCAGTGCATCATGTTTCTTCTGAACTTAGATTAAATACTCCAAATAAGTGGACGGGAGGACTTTGACAAGGTCCAATGTGGTCTGCTTCGGGTCGGCAGGTTTCGGCAGCTGCGGCTCTACAAATATGCCGGGGTGGTGTCTTACTAAATGTGTTCGCAAGTTTTCGTGTTGCCTGAGTATCTAATGGGAGCGAAACAGCGTTTGCAAAGCGCGTAGTCTTTGTCCAGCTCACTTGTGTGCTCTCTTTTCCTTTGGAATCCAAAATACTTCCAAACATCTGCCTTAAAGTTCGAGGGCGTCTTTAGTTTAAGTTTACCTTCCATGCTTGCTTGTTTTGTTTTGTTTTTGTTTTTTTTCAGCTCCACTGCCTCACTGCAACAGCCGGGGAAAAACGAGAAGAAGAGTGCAAACGCCTTGCAGTGAGGTAGCGGCTCAGCGGAAAAACATGATTTTTTATTTTTATTTTTATCGATATTCAAACTTTGAGTATCGATATTGAATCGGAAGAGAACGTATCGCGATGTATTGCTATATCGATATTTTTGCCCACCCCTAGTTATGAACAAGAACCAGTTTCCGATCCCCATCCCTAGTTGAAATTAAACCTATTAAACATTATATTGTTTCACCTGGTCACAACATTAGGTACACCAGTACCTCCTCCCCTTCTGGCTGAGAGCTTGACAAAATGTCTATATAAGTACGTCCATCTTGCTGTGACGTCACAACGTAGCTACACCGTAAAACCAAGCGAACAAAGTCATCTAAAATCGCATGCAAGCTCTCGTCCAAAATGTGTGAACCTTTTGATTTGGTGCTTTACATTCTTAAGTCAGGAAAGACAAAAATCCTCATAGGTCCCCTTTAAAATCCCCAGAAGAAAGCAGGATAGGACCCCTTGGATAAAAATATAAGTATTCTGTGTAAGAATTGTCTTATTTTTATAGGTGGGTGTTCACGGTATTAGGATAGAGTTTTTCAATGAGAAAGGATCAAAACGCACCGCCACCTACCTGCCAGAGGTCGCAAAGGAGCAAGGTAAGCTCTTGAATTGCAGGAACTTTTGTGGGGCATGTGTGTGCTGAAAATTAGTGAAACTGTCCCACAACGGTTTTACTCAGCAGTAGTGTTTTAAACAAGAACGCAGCTTAAAGCTTTTTATGGATTTTTACAAAATTAATTTTGGTTTGCGAATGTTCGAGAACTGGACGGACTTTCTTAAACGTATTTACAGAGGATTAATTAGTATTCAGCAGGACTTCGAAGCGCCGACTCCAGCTGCTCACTGGGACTCGTTGTTTGAAGATAAATGTGAAATAAAGGAGGAATTAAGCGATTGGAACAAAGGTAAATCACACCAAACATTAACTATTTATTTGGTTACATGCTTTAACAGTAGTCAGTGACGCACCATTTTTGTAGTCATTAACCTCAACCCGGGTGACCCGAATGCTACAGTAATGCTAACAGGTGAACGCTAAATCTGATGTGTTAATTTTGTCAGGATGATGTAAACACTGACAATAATTCTTTATGTATTGTTATTTACAGCTCAAATGGACCATAAGAACTCGACTAACCCTCATGAATTCATCAATTGCTGAAGGGATGACTTTCTGACTGCTGGACACTGTGGACAAAAGCCTGACTTTTTATGTAAAATTTGGTACACTTTGTTTTTATATCATAATGTTGTATGTTATTGCTCTGTATTTTATTTACTTAAAATTTAGTAAAATACATTTGACCTATTGTTTTTGTTTATTTATTTAAATGGTATCAACGTAGAAATTTACTGTACCACTTATCCATAAATCATCAGCCTGATTTGTATAAAATACTCTGACCTGTGAAAATCGGTGGAAACATGAACCACGCAGGTCTACAGGATCCTAAAGTTTCAGGAACTTGAATTAACTGAACTTTTGGTGAAAAAATAGCTCCTATGGCCTACATAACATGTAATTATAATTTGGGGAGAGTCCACTGCATTATGCTCACCTGCTAAACACATTTCTGCTAACCCCACTGTTTCTCCTCTCTGCCTGCCTCTGCTGTGAGCACTGACTCCATGCGCTCTGAATACTCACTGCTGATTGGCTGTTACCGCTCTGAATGCTCACTGCTGATTGGCTGTTACATACGCTCTGAATACGCACTGCAGATTGGCTGTTATCGCTCTGCGTGTAACCAATCAGATGGTTGTGTGGGTGGGACAATGCTGGGTGCTGCCGACAGGTACTGGCAGAGGCAGTACGAAGCATAGCACCTTGTTAAGGCTTTAGTTTTGCACCAAATGATAGTATACATCTATCCATCCATCCATTTTCTACCGCTTATTCCCTTTGGGGTCGCGGGGGGGTGTTGGTGCCTATCTCAGCTACAATCCGGCGGAAGGCGGTGTACACCCTGGACAAGTCACCACCTCATCGCAGGGCCTGATAATATACATTTAATAAAGTCAAATAAAATTAAGGCAACAAGAGAAGTATCCTACACTTCTCTTTTGTGAAGTTAATCTGAACAGCCGATACGGGCATCTACAACAACTATATGATTTGCCTGAGAAGCTGGACAAGACAAAAAATATATATTAATTTTATTTATTTATTTAAAAAAAAATTAGTTTAGGCGGTGGCTCTTTGTTGTTAAGGCGGCCGCCTTAACAATACGCTGCTGGAAATCCTGTGTATGAATGTATGTACCGTATTTTTCGGATTTTAAGTCGCTCCGGAGTATACGTCACACGGGCTGAAAATGCATAATAAAGAAGGAGAAAATACCTATATACGTCGTACTGGAGTATAAGTCGCATTTTTGGGGGAAATTTTTTGGTAAAATCCACCACCAAGAATAGACATTTGAAAGGCAATTTTAAAAAAAATCAAAAAAGTGAACAACAGGCTGAATAAGTGTACGTTATATGACTCATAAATAACCAACTGAGAACGTGCCTGGTATGTTAACGTAACATATTATGGTTAGAGTCATTCAAATAACTTTAACATATAGAACATGCTATACCTTTACCAAACAATCTGTCACTCCTAATCGCTAAATCCGATGACATCTTCTTTCTCGATGTTGCTTCTAAACAACTCTGCCAACCCCAAAGGTATGCGCCGCTTCGTCTTGTCGTTTTCTGCTGCATATTTCACTACGTCCAGCTTGTAATCTGCAGTACATGATTTTCTTTTCGGTGCCATTTTTGTTCAGCCCTTCTCAGTTTTTATAAGTTACCACCAACGATGAAATGATCCATTTTAATAGCTATGGCAGTAGCATATAGCACATAGCAGTTAGCATTCCATGACCCACAATGCACTTCTGCCATGACCCTCCCCCGTCAATTTCCTATTGGTTGACGTGTGTGTGACGATTGCTGACATTTTCTTCGTCTCTTCTGCGAATGAGATAAATAATATTATTTGATCATGTGTAATTTGCCGTACATGATTTCCTTTTCGGTGCCATTTTTCTTGTGCCCTTCTCAGTTTTTATAAGTTATCGCCAAAGATGAAATAATCCATTTTAATAGTTACGGCAGTAGCATATTGCACGTTGCAGTTAGCATTCCAAGACCCACAATGCACTTCTGCCGTGACCCTCCCCAGCCGATTTCTTATTGGTTGACGTGTGTGTTACGATTGCTGACATTTTCTTCGTCTCTTCCGCGAATGAGATAAATAATATGACTTGATATTTTATGGTAATGTGTTAATAAATCACATAAGTCGCTCCGGAGTATATGTCACACGGGCTGAAAATGCATAATAAAGAAGGAGAAAATACCTATATACGTCGTACTGGAGTATAAGTCGCATTTTTGGGGGACATTTTTTGGTAAAATCCACCACCAAGAATAGACATTTGAAAGGCAATTTAAAAAAAAATCAAAGAAGTGAACAACAGGCTGAATAAGTGTACGTTATATGACTCATAAATAACCAACTGAGAACGTGCCTGGTATGTTAACGTAACATATTATGGTTAGAGTCATTCAAATAACTTTAACATATAGAACATGCTATACCTTTACCAAACAATCTGTCACTCCTAATCGCTAAATCCGATGACATCTTCTTTCTCGATGTTGCTTCTAAACAACTCTGCCAACCCCAAAGGTATGCGGCGCTTCGTCTTGTCGTTTTCTGCTGCATATTTCACTACGTCCAGCTTGTAATCTGCAGTACATGATTTTCTTTTCGGTGCCATTTTTGTTCAGCCCTTCTCAGTTCTTATAAGTTACCGCCAACGATGAAATGATCCATTTTAATAGCTATGGCAGTAGCATATAGCACATAGCAGTTAGCATTCCATGACCCACAATGCACTTCTGCTATGACCCTCCCCCGCCAATTTCCTATTGGTTGACGTGTGTGTGACGATTGCTGACATTTTCTTCGTCTCTTCTGCGAATGAGATAAATAATATTATTTGATCATGTGTAATCTGCAGTACATGATTTCCTTTTCGGTGCCATTTTTCTTGAGCCCTTCTCAGTTTTTATAAGTTATCGCCAAAGATGAAATAATCCATTTTAATAGTTACGGCAGTAGCATATTGCACGTTGCAGTTAGCATTCCAAGACCCACAATGCACTTCTGCCATGACCCTCCCCAGCCGATTTCTTATTGGTTGACGTGTGTGTTACGATTGCTGACATTTTCTTCGTCTCTTCCGCGAATGAGATAAATAATATGACTTGATATTTTATGGTAATGTGTTAATAAATCACATAAGTCGCTCCGGAGTATATGTCGCACCCCCGGCCAAACTATGAAAAAAAACTATGACTTATAGTCCGAAAAATACGGTGTGTATGTATGTATGTATGTATGTATGTATGTATGTATGTATGTATACAAGAATATGTATGTATATATACATGTATATGTATGTATATATGTATGTATATGTGTGTATGTATGTATGTTTGTTGTTAAGGCGGCCGCCTTAACAACAAAGCGCTGCAGGAAACCCTGCATATGTGTGTATTTATACATGTATATGTGTGTATATATATACACGTACATGTGTATGTATATACATGTACATGTGTATGTATATACACGTATATGTGTATGTATATACACGTGTATGTGTATGTATTTTTGTTGTTTAGTTTTTTTTTTTTTTTTTTTTTTCCCCTTTGCCTCAGTCTGCACCCCCAAGGAACTCTCCTGACGGAATAAATAAAGTACTATCTAATCTAATCTAATCTGATCTAATGTATATACACGTATATGTGTGTGTGTATATGTGTATGTATACATGTGTGTGTATATGTGTATGTATACGTGTGTATACGTGTATGTATACGTGTGTATACGTGTATGTATACGTGTGTATACATGTATATGTATGTATACATGTGTGCATATGTGTTTGTATACACGTGTATACATGTATATATGTTTATGTGTATACATGTTAATGTGTTAGGGCTGGACGATATGGTCGATTGTTATCTCAATATTTTTAGGCCATGTCACGATTCATATCTTCATATTTTGCCTTAGCCTTATATGTACACTTGATGCATATAATTACAGCAGTATGATGATTCTATGTGTCTACATTAAAACATTCTTGTTCAAACTGCATTAATATATGCTCATTTTAAACTTTCATGCAGAGAGGGAAATCACAACTAAGTCAATTTACCAAAACTGTATTCATTAAACAGTTTAGCAGTGGCACAAACATTCATGTCATAGTCCATCTTAGATGATCTCGGGCCCAGAGAAGCCGGCGGCGTTTCTGGATTTTGTTGATAAATGGCTTTCGCTTTGCGTAGTAGAGCTTTAACTTGCACTTACAGATGTAGCGACAAACTGTATTCAGTTACAGTGGTTTTCTGAAGTGTTCCTGAATCCATGTGGTGATATCCTTTAGAGATTGATGTCGGTTTTTGATATGGTGCCGCCTGAGGGATAGAAGGTCACGGTCATTCAATGTTGGTTTCCGGCCATGTCGCTTACGTGGAATGATTTCTCCAGATTCTCTGAACCTTTTGATGATGATATGGACCGTAGATGTTGAAATCCCTAAATTTTTTGCAATTGCACTTCGAGAAACATTCTTAAAATGTTTGACTATTTGCTCACGCAGTTGTGGACAAAGGGGTGTACCTCGCCCCATCCTTTCTTGTGAAAGACTGAGCATTTTTTGGGAAGCTGTTTTTATACCCAATCATGTCACCCACCTGTTCCCAATTAGCCTGCACACCTGTGGGATGTTCCAAATAAGTGTTTGATGAGCATTCCTCAACTTTATCAGTTTGTATTGCCACCTTTCCCAACTTATTTGTCACGGGTTGCTGGCATCAAATTCTAAAGTTAATGATTATTTGCAAAAAAAAAATAGTTTATCAGTTTGAACATCAAATATGTTGTCTTTGTATCATATTCAACTCAATATGGTTTGAAAAGGATTTGCAAATCATTGTATTCCGTTTATATTTACATCTAACACAATTTCCCAACTCAAATGGAAACAGGGTTTTTACACTGTTTTAGATATATATCACGAAGTCGCCCCTGCAACAGCTTAACGATTCGGTTCCTTAACGCTTCCCTTATTGATTCTTATTTGGGAGAAAGACAAAAATAGGTTGATTAGCTTCAATTTTGTTTCGTTTAGAGGTGACATGACCTTTGATAGCTTACAGTGAGGTCACATACGCAGCATTGAGAAAAAAAGGTACTTTTTTTAAAATGGTACTTTTTTATTTATAATCAAAATATTTTTTTTGCAAAATTCAACAAAACAAATAATTTGGAAATTACACAAGAATGTACAATTTACATGTGATATTAACTTATTACATGCAAACTGAGATCATTTTGATGTGGCTTAAAGTTTATGAAAACCTTGAATTGAAAATCTCAAAAAATGTGGGGTTTGAAAAAGTGTAAGCCAAGATCATCAAAAGGGTAATAAAGGCTTGACAAACCTAACTTTGCATGTAATGGTTAATATCACAATTTAGTTTTACATTTCAAGTTAATGGCTGACATGAACGGACTTGTTTCACCTGTATAATATGACAGACAAAATCTGGTGAGAGGAAAACATGCAACTTTTTTCTGACTACAATTGAACATTCACCTACAAAAAATTAGGAGTGTCTACTGTAGTCAATACACCGCAAACTTAGTTGCTGCTCAATATTGCAGTTTTAGCGGTATATCAGGCAATAGCGGTATTAATTTATGTAGTACTCATATGACGGGCTCGCGTTACTGCTGCTGGGATGAGATTGGAGCGGTTCAAAAACACATGCTGTGTTCAAATGTTTATACATATTGCTGGCATGTCCTCTTGATAAAATAACAGCCTTATAATTATTACAAGTGGTGCTAGTGCAATCATTTCTTGTAAAATGTTGGTGTTTGTTTCGACCGGGCATCGCTATCATCTTGAGAACTGACGTCACTACGCGGTACGCACATTGCGTAATGTCGTTATTCCCACCCACAAGAACACATAAGAATACATTTTCTTGACAAAATGGCAAGCGGATCCAAGGAATTGATAAACTGGGAACCGGTTATGAATAGGACTGGGTATTGCCAAGGACCTCACGATACGATACGCATCACGATACTTGTGTCACGATACAATACGATATTGCGATATTAAAAGTTTTGCGATACATGCGATATATTGCAATATTCTACATAGTTAACTGAAAAATGCATTATGCATCTTAAAATCTGAGTTGTATGTACATCAGATGATAGTGATAATTCACGGAACAAACTGAGGCAAATGTAATTCAAGTTACCCATGCCATTTTATTTTAACTATACAAGCACAAGTTACAACATATTTGCATGAACAACACACTGTCTGAAACACATTGAAAAGTGCAGTGTGCATTATTATTAGTCTCCCTGAGCACAATGACACAAAGTGCAGTGTGGGTCAGTGTCCACAAACTGAACTGAAACCTCAGTGCATCATGTTTCTTCTGAACTTAGATTAAATACTCCAAATAAGTGGACGGGAGGACTTTGACAAGGTCCAATGTGGTCTGCTTCGGGTCGGCAGGTTTCGGCAGCTGCGGCTCTACAAATATGCCGGGGTGGTGTCTTACTAAATGTGTTCGCAAGTTTTCGTGTTGCCTGAGTATCTAATGGGAGCGAAACAGCGTTTGCAAAGCGCGTAGTCTTTGTCCAGCTCACTTGTGTGCTCTCTTTTCCTTTGGAATCCAAAATACTTCCAAACATCTGCCTTAAAGTTCGAGGGCGTCTTTAGTTTAAGTTTACCTTCCATGCTTGCTTGTTTTGTTTTGTTTTGGTTTTTTTTCAGCTCCACTGCCTCACTGCAACAGCCGGGGAAAAACGAGAAGAAGAGTGCAAACGCCTTGCAGTGAGGTAGCGGCACAGCGGAAAAACATGATTTTTTATTTTTATTTTTATCGATATTCAAACTTTGAGTATCGATATTGAATCGGAAGAGAACGTATCGCGATGTATTGCTATATCGATATTTTTGCCCACCCCTAGTTATGAACAAGAACCAGTTTCCGATCCCCATCCCTAGTTGAAATTAAACCTATTAAACATTGTTCAGCCCTTCTCAGTTTTTATAAGTTACCGCCAACGATGAAATGATCCATTTTAATAGCTATGGCAGTAGCATATAGCACATAGCAGTTAGCATTCCATGACCCACAATGCACTTCTGCCATGACCCTCCCCCGCCAATTTCCTATTGGTTGACGTGTGTGTGACGATTGCTGACATTTTCTTCGTCTCTTCTGCGAATGAGATAAATAATATTATTTGATCATGTGTAATCTGCAGTACATGATTTCCTTTTCGGTGCCATTTTTCTTGAGCCCTTCTCAGTTTTTATAAGTTATCGCCAAAGATGAAATAATCCATTTTAATAGTTACGGCAGTAGCATATTGCACGTTGCAGTTAGCATTCCAAGACCCACAATGCACTTCTGCCATGACCCTCCCCAGCCGATTGTTATCTCAATATTTTTAGGCCATGTCACGATTCATATCTTCATATTTTGCCTTAGCCTTATATGTACACTTGATGCATATAATCACAGCAGTATGATGATTCTATGTGTCTACATTAAAACATTCTTGTTCAAACTGCATTAATATATGCTCATTTTAAACTTTCATGCAGAGAGGGAAATCACAACTAAGTCAATTTACCAAAACTGTATTCATTAAACAGTTTAGCAGTGGCACAAACATTCATGTCATAATTTTCCTGAGAGTAGTCCCCTGAAGGAATCAATAAAGTACTCTATCTATCTATCTGTCTCTCCCTCCCTCCCTCTTTATCCCCCCAAAACAACGTGCAAGATTGTCAGAGACATGTCAAAACAAGCTACGAAGATGACATAAATTTAATTAAAATGCCTTTTTTGTACAGAACGCCACTACAATAGTTTAAAACATATAAAGTGCACTTTTGTGCATGATTGTCGCACAACAGATTTCAATTACTGTCAAATAAAAATGAGCTGCATAAAAGGAAATCGTTTGTCTTTCACTGTGGTAGGTTTCTGCGGACGTTATCGCCTTCTGTTGTCGACTATTTTTTTCATGTGGTGTTGACTTGGAAATGGTTGCGTCAGCATTTTGTGGGTAGGGCACCGGCAGGAGATGTTGACATCTAAAGTTTTAAGCACTCTTCATTCTCAAGTGAGTGACTTTTTAAATAGTGCTACACATTAGCTGTGCTGCTACTTTTTGTAGCAATGCTTTTGCCACATACTTGTAACACATCTTCCTGCTTGTAGCCAAACCACCGCCAGAAGATGGACTCCCTGCTGTTTTTCTTGGGAATTCTTCGTTTATTTGTTACAACACCGCTAGCATCAAAGCTGACTTTACCATGGCGCTATGTGTCTACTCCGCGAGAGCGTATAACGTTGCAACACTGACGTATGTAAGAAGGTGCACTTGTTTTATGTCTGCGAGAAGTAGATAGAAGAGGGTGAGATGAGAAAAGCCTGAAGTGTAATGCCCGCAGCTAAAAGCAACTGCGTGATGACGTATACTCGAATATCACGATAGTAATTTTCTATATCGCAAAGAGACAAACCCGCAATATATGGAGTATTTTCGATATATCGCCCAGCCCTAATATGTGTATTTATATGTATGTATATATGTATATATATTTGTGTATGTATGTATTTTTGTGTATGTATGTATATGTGTACATATATATATATGTATGTATGTATGTATACATGTGTATATATGTGTGTATGTGTATATATAGTGAGGTCCACAAGTATTTGCACACCCTGCAATTTTGCAAGTTCTCCCACTGAGAAATTATGGAGAGATCTGAAATGTTCATCATAGATGTATTTCCACTATTACAGACATAATCTAAAAATAAAAATCCGGAAATCACATTGTATGATTTTTTATTTTTTTTAAAGATTTATTTGTATGTTACTGGGGTTCATAAGTATTTGAACGCATGAGAACATCAGTGTTAATATTTAGTGCAGAATGCAATTACAGAGGTCAAACTTTCCTATAGTTCTTCAGCAGGTTTGCATACACGGCAACAGGGATTTTGGCCCACTCCTCCACACAAATCTTCTCTAGATCTGACAGGTTTTGGGCTGTCGCTGAGCAACACCAAGTTTCAGCTCCCTCTGAAGATTTTCTATTGGATTTAAATCTGGAGACTGGCTACGTCACTCCAGAACCTTGATATGCTTGGTATGGAGCCATTCCTTGGTCATCCTGGATGTGTGCTTAATTTTGGAAGACCTAGCTACGACCCATCTTCAATGCTCTGACTGAGGGAAGGAGGTTTTTGGCCGAAATCCCTCAATACATGGCCCTGTTCATCCTCTCTTTAATAAAGTGCAGTCATCCTGTCCCCTTTGCTGAAAAGCACCCCACCCCCAAAGCATGTTTCCCCTCATGCTTCACTGTAGGGATGGTGTTCTTGGGATGATAGTCATCCTTGTTTTTCCTCCAAACCCCACGAGTGAGTTTATGCCAAAAAGTTATATTTTGGTCTCATCTGACCACATGACTTTCTCCCATGACTACTCTGGATCATCCAGACGGCCATTGGCAAACTTCAGACATGGGCTGACTTAAAGGCCTACTGAAACCCACTACTACCCACCACGCAGTCTGATAGTTTATATATCAATGATGAAATATTAACATTGCAACACATGCCAATATGGACAGTTAGCTTACTAAATTACAATTTTAAATTTCCCGCGGAGTTTCTTGTTGAAAACGTCGCGCAATGATGACGCGTATGATGAAGCGTGCACGTGACGTCTCGAGTTGGAGGGGACATATTAGCGCGGCACCACTTGCGGCTAAAAGTCGTCCCTTTTCATCGCGCACATAGTTTATATATCAATGATGAAATATTAACATTGCAACACATGCCAATACGGACGGTTTAGCTTACTAAATTACAATTTTAAATTTCCCGCGGAGTTTCTTGTTGAAAACGTCGCGGAATGATGACGCGTATGATTAAGCGTGCACGTGACGTCTCGAGTTGGAGGGGACATATTAGCGCAGCACCACTTGCGGCTAAAAGTCGTCCCTTTTCATCGCGCAATTACACTGTATTCTGGACATCTGTGTTGCTGAATCTTTTGCAATTTGTTCAATTAATAATGGAGAAGTCAAAGTAGAAAGATGGAGGTGGGAAGCTTTAGCCTTTAGCCAAACAAACACACGGTGTTAAAATTCCCGGAGGTGAAGCTTTACTATGGATCAGAGCGGTCAAGCGAACATGGATCCCGACCACTTGTTAAACCGGGAAATTTCGGTATGAAAATTGTGGTAAAAAGTCGCCTCTTACCGGAGATCTGCGGAGCTTGCGCCGTCCATGCAGCTGCAGTGACTTCCCTCAGACACTGGCGGCAACACACCTGTGGACACACCCCTCCGACTATTAGGTACTATTTAACTCACTAAAACACTAGCCAGAGTTATCCTAGTAAATGTGTCTACAAACATCTGAATCGCTCACAATGCAATCGCCTTTTTTTTTTTTTTAACTTTATTACTTTTATTTTTTTTCTGGTCCTTCGCAATCAATAACCTCAGCCACAAATATTTCATTCTCGCTCAAATTAATGGGGAAATTGTCGTTTTCTCGGTCCGAATAGCTCTTTGTTGGAGGCTCGCATTATAAACAATGCGACTTCCGGTAAAGGCAAGGCTTTTTTATTAGCAACCAAAGGTTGCGAACTTTATCGTCGATGTTCTCTACTAAATCCTTTCAGCAAAAATATGGCAATATCGCGAAATGATCAAGTATGACACATAAAATCGACCTGCTATCCCCGTTTGAATAAGAAAATCTCATTTCAGTAGGCCTTTAAGCAGGGGAACCTTCTGTGTGATGCATGATTTTAAACCACTGATAGTAGCCTTGGAAACAGTGGTCTCTTCAGGTCATTCACCAGCTTCTGCTGTGTAGTTCTGGGCTGATTCCTCACTTTTCTTATCATGAGTGATGCCCCACGAGGAGAGATCTTACATAGAGCCCCAGTCCGAGGTATATTAGCGGTCATGTTTAGCCTCTTCCGTGTTCTAACAATTGCTGCAACAGCTGACCTATTCTCACAAAGCTGCTTCCCAATTGTCCCATAGCCTTTTCCAGCTTTTTAGAGCTCTACAATTTTGTTTCTGGTCTCTTTGACAGCTTTTTGGTCTCACCCATGGTAGCAGTTGGACCTTGACTGACTGTGGGCTGCAAAGGTTGTCTTTAATGAGCTCAAAGGGGTGGTGGGTGGGTGATTAGTTGTGGGGTTAAGGTGGACTTTTTTAAGGTAAACTGTAAGCTCTTTGAGAGTCATCATTCTTGCCGATTCTCATGTGTGCAAATACTTATGAACCCCAGTAACATACAAATAAATAAATAAATAATCATACAATGTGATTTCTGGATTTTTCTTTTTAGATTATGTCTATAACAGTCTACATCTATAACAAACATTTCAGACCTCTCCCTAATGTGTAAGTGGAAGAACTTGTTAAATTGCAGGGTGTGCAAATACTTGAGGACCTCACTATATGTATGTATATATGTATGTATATGTGTATATATGTACAATGGGGCAAAAAAGTATTTAGCCAGCCACCGATTGTGCAACTTCTCCCACTTAGAATGATGACAGAGGTTTGTAATTTTCATCATAGGTACACTTCAACTATGAGTGACAGAATGTGAAAAAACAATCCAGGAATTCACATTGTAGGAGTTATAAAAAATGTATTTGTAAATTATGGTGGAAAATAAGTATTTGGTCAACTATTCAAAGCGCTCACTGATGGAAGGAGGTTTTGGCTCAAAATCTCACGATACATGGCCCCATTCATTCTTTCCTTAACACGGATCATTCGTCCAGTCCCCTTAGCAGAAAAACAGCCCCAAAGCATGGTGTTTCCACACCCATGCTGCACATTAGATATGGTGTTCTTGGGATGCAACTCAGTATTCTTCTTCCTCCAAACACAACGAGTTGAGTTTATACCAAAATGGACACATGGATGATACAGCAGAGGATTGGGAGAATGTCATGTGGTCAGATGAAACCAAAATAGAACTTTTTGGTATAAACTCAACTCGTTGTGTTTGGAGGAAGAAGAATACTGAGTTGCATCCCAAGAACACCACACCTACTGTGAAGCATGGGGTGGAAACATCATGCTTTGGGGCTGTTTTTCTGCTAAGAGGACAGGACGATTGATCCGTGTTAAGGAAAGAATGAATGGGGCCATGTATTATTATTAAATTCTTTAAAATTCTTACAATGTGAATTCCTGGATTATTTTTTCACATTCTGTCTCTCACAGTTGAAGTGTACCTATGATGAAAATTACAGACCTCTGTCATAATTTTAAGTGGGAGAACTTGCACAATCGGTGGCTGACTAAATACTTTTTTGCCCCACTGTACATACATGTATGTATGTACATACATGTATATGTATGTATGTATATTTATACATCTATATATGTGTATATATGTACATACATTTATATGTATGTATGTATATTTATACATCTATATATATATATGTATGTATGTATGTATACATGTATATGTATGTATACATGTATATGTATGTATACATACATGCATACATGTATACATGTATATATGTATACATACATGTATACATATATATTTATACATGTATGTATACATGTATGTATACATGTATGTATATGTATACATGTATGTATACATGTATGTATACGTATACATGTATATGTATGTATACATGTATACGTATACATGTTTATGTATACATGTATACGTATACATGTTTACGTATACATGTATACGTACATGTATAAAGTTAAAATAACAATGGTATATGTATACATATACATGTATGTATATGTTTACATGTATATATGTTTACATGTATACATATACATGAAATCATATACTGTACATGTATACATATATCTATACATGTATATATGTATACCGTATTTCCTTAAATTTCCGCCGCGGCGCTAATTAATTTAAAACCACTAATTAATTTAAAACTTCTTCTCACTCCTGCGCTTACCAAAGGCATGCAGTAAAAGTAAGCATGTGCTAATTATTTTAAAACCTCTTCTCACTCCGGCACTTACCAAAGGCATACAGTAAAAATTTGATTGTGATGTAAGATTGGACCTTAAATCCTACTGAATAGCTCTTAATCTTCTTCCCTTAATGCAATTTCAAATTACCAGTATTGAAATCAGCCTCCTCCATTTTGAAAATGATGACAGGGAAGTGTCACTTGTGATGTCACGAGTTTGACCAGGCGGTAATACTAAGCATGCGCTAATTATTTAGCGAAGCGAGTTTGACCCGGCAGTAATTCAAGGCAGGCGCATACTATAGGCCCTGCTCCAATTCAAGGAATTACGGTATGTATACATGTATTTATACATTTATATGTATGTATACATGTATTAAAGTTAAAGTACCAATGATTGTCACACACATACTAGATATGGCGAAATTATCCTCTGCATTTGACCCATCACCCTTGATCACCCCCCTGAGAGGTGAGGGGAGAAGTGGGCAGCAGCGGTGCCGCGCCCGGGAGTAATTTATGGTGATTTAACCCCCAATTCTAACCCTTATTCCAACCCTTAATGCTGAGTGCCAAGCAGGGAGTAACTGGTCCCATTTTTATAGTCTTTGGTATTACACGACCTACTGTTCTCAGGGCGGACACTCTAACCACTAGGCCACTGAGTAGGTGTATGTATATGTATGTATACATGTATATGTATATGTATGTATACATGTATATGTATGTATACATGTATATGTATATGTATGTATACATGTACATGTATATGTATGTATATGTACGTATACATGTATATGTACGTATACATGTATATGTACGTATACATGTATATGTACGTATACATGTATATGTGTATACATGTATATGTACGTATACATGTATATGTACATATACATGTATATGTACGTATACATGTATATGTACGTATACATGTATATGTACGTATACATGTATATGTACGTATACATGTATATGTATATACATGTATATGTACGTATACATGTATATGTATATACATGTATATGTACGTATACATGTATATGTATATACATGTATATGTACGTATACATGTATATGTACGTATACATGTATATGTACGTATACATGTATATGTACGTATACATGTATATGTACGTATACATGTATATGTACGTATACATGTATATGTACGTATACATGTATATGTACGTATACATGTATATGTACGTATACATGTATGCGTACGTATACATGTATGCGTACGTGCGCGTGTACGCGTACGTACGCGTGTACGCGTACGTATACGTGCGTATACGTGCGTATACGTGTGTATACGTACGTATGTATACATGTATACGTATCTATACGTGTGTATACGTATGTATATATATGTATGTATATATGTATGTATACATGTATATGTACAGTTGTGATCAAAATTATTCAACCCCCACACAATTTTGGTGTTTTAGCAAGTAGGACATTTATTCCGCATTTTTTTTATAGTCATATCAAATAAAGATGTGTCAATTAGACAAATGCAACTTGAATTACATTATATTTTGTAACATACCAAACAGTGTAATTTCTCATAATATCTCATTGACAAAATCGTTCAACCCCTTGATGATCATAACTCTTAAGAACAGAATTCTAATAAGGTCTTTTCAATCAGGTGTTGAAAACATCTTATGTGATTAGAACTATAACGAGCAACAATTAAACTGATTGAAAAAGACTGACGCTCAGCTTCTTGTAGATGGTCAATGGTGTATTTGCAACATGGTGAAGTCCAGGGAGTGGTCAAAGAAGTCAAGAGAGGAGGTAATTTCTCTTCATAAGAAAGGATGTGGTTATAAGAAAATAGCAAAGACATTACACATTCCAAGAGACACAGTTGGGAGCATAATTCGCAAGTTTAAAGCTAAAGGCACAGTGGAAACACTACCTGGGCGTGGTAGAAAGAGTATGCTGTGTGCAACTGCTGTCCGGTATTTGAAGCGTACAGTGGTGGTGAAAAACCCCCGGGTAACAGCTGAGGAACTACAACAGGACATTGCAAAGGGGGGAATGCAGGTTTCGTCCCAGACAATAAGGCGCGCACTACGAGAGGAAGGCCTCCATGCCAGAACTCCCAGGCACACCCCACTTCTGTCTACAAGGCACAAGACAAATAGACTCCAGTATGCCAAAAATCATCTGGACAAACCCCAAAGGTTTTGGGAAATTGTTCTATGGAGTGATGAGACAAAAATGGAACTCTTTGGGCCTATGAATCAACGTTATGTCTGGAGGAGAAAAAATTAAGCTTACAAAGAGAACACCTTGCCTACTGTTAAGCATTGTGGGGGGTCAATCATGCTCTGGGGCTGTTTCTCTGCCTTAGGTACTGGGAATCTTAGGCGCGTTCAAGGCATTATGAATTCTATTTCCTACCAGGATATATTAGCTGCAAATGTCATGAAGTCAGGGACGAAGCTGAGGCTTGGGAGACGTTGGACCTTCCAACAGGACAACGATCCCAAGCATACCTCCAAATCAACATCAGAGTGGTTGCAGAAGAAGGGCTGGAAGACACTGGAGTGGCCTTCAGTCGCCAGACCTAAATCCTATAGAAAACCTGTGGTGGGACTTGAAGAAGGCAGTTGCAGCACGCAAGCCCAAGAATATGAATGAACTGGAGGGCTTTGCCCAAGAGGAATAGGCTAAAATACCTGTAGATCGTTGCAAGAAGCTTGTGTCCGGTTATGTATGACGTTTGAAGTATGTAATTACTGCCAAAGGATGTTCTACTAAGTACTAAAGATGCATGTAACTAGGGGATTGAATAATTGTGTCAATGAGATATTAAGAAAAATTTCCTTTTTTGGTATTTTGTAAAATACAGTGTTACAATTTAAGTTGCATTTGTTTATTTGACACATCTTTACTTGATATGACTATAAACAAAATAGGGAATACATGTCCAACTTGCTAAAACCCTGAAATTGTGTGGGGGTTGAATAATTTTGATCACAACTGTATGTATGTACACATGTATATGGATGTATACATGTATATGTGTATATGTATGTATGTATACATGTATGTATATTTGTATGCATATATGTATGTATGCATGTATGTATACATGTGTATATGTATGTATGTATACGTGTGTATGTATGTATGTATGTATACGTGTATATGTATGTATGTGTATATGTATGTATGTATACATGTGTATGTATATGTATACATGTATACATTTTTGTATTGGTATACATTTATGTATACGTATACATTTATGTATACATGCATACGTATACATTTATGTATACGTATACATGCATACGTATACATTTATGTATACATGCATATGCATACATGTGTACGTATACATGTATTGTTGGAAATAAACTCAAACCATAACATAGATGATTTTCTTTCATAAAGACACAAATATAAGTTGCTTTATTACCTGATTCTGATGACATGCATGGATTGAAATCAAACAGGATTCACAGTAGTGCTGCTTACGTTCACATTTTCAAATTTACATTGTAGAGGAGAAAAAAAAATCCTCCTTTCTGTCCAATACCACATGGAAGTGGTTGTTTTTTTACATCTTTATTGTCAAGCTTTCATATTTGTTTTTATACACTTTACAATAAATAAATTGATGGCAAACTCTGTATCTTACTAGCTTGTGCACGTGAGCTTTTTCTTATTTGGTTAGCATAGGCAGGATAAAGCAGCACTTTTATTTTGAAGACAGGAACTGTGTGGTCGGTCTTTGGGGCTTTGACAGCAGGTGCGACGCAAAAGTATGTTGAAATAAAAATTGTTTCTTACCTTCCTGTCAGTCGTTTTTTTCTTAATACTGAGCTTGCTGCAACTAGTGTCATCTCACAAGATCCTCGGGTCCTGCGAATGTCAATCAAGTGACAAACATGATGTTATAGTGAAGATTGATGATCGCTAATTTTTAGGAATATTCTATTAATGCCTGGCTGGCGATCGACCAACACACCTTTTACTATGTTTATCTCCATTCATCCGGGTTATTGTTATCTCGGGGCATTCAATTGATCACAAGTGGAGTACTTGGTTTGTCCTTGAAGACATTTAGCCGCCCATCCAAATAGGCTTCATCAGTTTGTGCTCATAGATTGGTCAAATCTAGTCCAGCGGCTTGTGCCAAAATCTTCAAAAAACAGTAGGTTGTGCCTGGGCCAGGATGGTTTCGCCCTATCGTAGTGAGAAAAACAACTGTTTTAATGCAAACGGTCAATCCTAACTGTCAAAGCCAACGACAGTCGTTGGAAGTGTGAATTCCCCTCGTTAGCATTGAGGAATCGTGTGGCAGAACGATCGCTGTGGATCCACTATTACCAGTCCAAAATAGTCAGAATCCCCCGTGTAAGCATTCCATTCAGTTGTTAACTAATGGCACACATGACATTCTGGACTAACTCCTAATATTTGTTGGAAGCTAAATTGCAGAGTCTTGGGAATGGTTGACGGACGGTGTTTTATGTGGGTGACAAGTTGTGTCGCAGACCACCACCTCTGTTCAGGGATAGTTTTTCAACCCATTGATGGCTTCCCTCACTCCTCTTTCGTACCATACATCCTCCCTGTCCAGAATCTGTACATTTTTGTTCTCAAAGGAGTGCTGTTTCTCCCTGAGGTATAGGTAGACAGCGGAGTCTTGGCCTCAAGAGTTTGCCCATCTATGCTGAGCCATGCGTTGGCTTAACGGTTGTTTTGTTTCCGAGATCTAATTTTGTAGGTGTGGGGTATCCAGTTTTTAGGATGCACCAGTCTCTGTCTCAGGCTGTAGCCTGGTTTGAAGTGTTCTAGGATGTTGTGTTGGTTAAAATTTGTTCTGAGTTTGTCAGACCTGATACACATGGAATGACAATATTTTTGCATCTGTCACCATTTTCCTCGTCATCAACTTTGTTCTTCTTAATCCTGGAACTTGATGCACTTTTCACAAACGACCCGCTGGGATGACCACAGGTTTTGAGGGCTTCCCTCAAATGCCTATGCTCTTTCTCTTTGGCCTGTAGCTGGTAGGAACATTATCAGCTCTGATAACACCCAGTTTGTGTTCCAGTTGGTGGTGTGAGACAAAAAGTAGGTATTGATCAGTATATGGGGGTTTCCGGTAAACCCCAAAATGGAAACACTCTGTGATCGACCGGTAGCTAGCAATTGACGTAATGGGCACCCCTGGTCTAGGTTCTCTTTAGGCTGCTGTTTATTCACCTAAATCCGTGGAGATTTGGTCGTATTTTGAAATGTTTAGAGGCAAATATATAAGCCATCATGAAACAATATTTAAAATGGAATGGGATCCATACATTTTTAAGAAATATATTTTTTTTAGGATTTAAACCACCATGACGTTACTGTTCGCCACAATTTAACTTCATTCGACACTAACAGTATATAGAGAAGAAAATATTGGATGCACATCATGTCTTTACATCTAAGGGGTCTACAAATTAAGCATTAATTAGTGAAAGACAAAGTTTATTAGTGCATCAGTAAGTAACGTACAAACCCCATTTCCATATGAGTTGGGAAATTGTGTTAGATGTAAATATAAACTGAATACAATGATTTGCAAATCCTTTTCAACCCATATTCAGTTGAATGCACTACAAAGACAACATATTTGATGTTCAAACTCATAAAAAATATTTTTTTTGCAAATAATAATTAACTTAGAATTTCATGGCTGCAACATGTGCCAAAGTAGTTGAGAAAGGGCATGTTCACCACTGTATTACATCACCTTTTCTTTTAATAACACTGAAACGTTTGGGAACTGAGGAAACTAATTGTTGAAGCTTTGAAAGTGGAATTCTTTCCCATTGTTGTTTTATGTAGAGCTTCAGTCGTTCAACAGTCCGGGGTCTCCGCTGTCGTATTTTACGATTCATAATGCGCCACACATTTTCGATGGGAGACAGGTCTGGACTGCAGGCGGGCCAGGAACGTACCCGCACTCTTTCACTAAGAAACTACGCTGTTGTAACACGTGGCTTGGCATCGTCTTGCTGAAATAAGCATGGACGTTCATGATAACGTTGCTTGGGTGACAACATATGTTGCTCCAAAACCTGAATGGACCATTCAGCATTAATGGTGCCTTCACAGATGTGTAAGTTACCCATGTCTTGGGCACTAATACACTCCCATACCATCACAGACGCTGGCTTTTGAACTTCACGCCTATAACAATCCGGATAGTTATTTTCCTCTTTGTTCCGGAGGACACCACGTTTACGGTTTCCAAATATAATTTGAAATGTGGACTCGTCAGACCACAGAACACCTTTCCACTCTGCATCATTCCATCTTAGATGAGCTCGAGCCCAGCGAAGCCAGCGGCGTTTCATTGTTGTTGTTGATGAATGGGTTTTGCTTGCATAGCAGAGTTTTAACTTGCACTTACAGATGTAGCAACCAACTGTAGTTACTGGCAGTGGTTTTATGAAGTGTTCCTGATCCCATGTGGTGATATCCTTTACACACTGATGTATTTTTTTGATGCAGTACCGCCTGAGGGATCCAAGGTCCGTAATATCATCGCTTACGTGCAGTGATTCCTCCAGATCTGAACCTTTTGATGATTTTACGGACCGTAGATGGTAAACTCCCTAAATTCCTTGCAATAGCTCGTTGAGAAATGTTGTTCTAAAACTGTTCGACAAATTGCTTACAAATTGGTGACCCTCGCCCCATTCCTTGTTTGTGAATTACTTAGCATTTCATGGAAGCTGCTTTTATACCCAATCATGGCACCCATCTGTTCCCAATTAGCCTGCACACCTGTGGTATGTTCCAAATATGTTTGATGGGAATTTCTCAACTTTATCAGTATTTATTGCCACCTTTCCCAACTTCTTGGTCACGTGTTGCTGGCATCAAATTCTAAAGTTAATGATTATTTGCAAAAATATATATATATTTAGCAATTTGAACATCAAATATGTTGTCTTTGTAGAATATACAACTGAATATGGGTTGAAAATGATTTGCAAATCATTGTATTCTGTTTATATTTACATGTAACACAATTTCCCAACTCAAGGAAACGGGGTTTGTATTTGATTGACATAACAAGTGCTGTACTGCTGTGATCATTACGCTAATGGGAAAAAGGATACATTTGTTTAAGTTGAGTAGTCTAGTTGTCTCATCTACAATTAATGTCTGCAGTTGTTTTTATGGTGTAATGTTCATATTTTGTGTCATTATTTAGCTATAGATGTCCCTGTTGTTCAGCAAAGTTTGCTAGCCATATCAAGATTCAGTGCTGTTGAGCCTACAAGAGATTTTTTCATTTGGTTCATTAATACTATTAAGGATATTTTATTGATGCTGATGAATATCACCAAAGACGCTATTAATGTGGTCATTCATGTCGAAATAAGCACTTGGCTTTCCTTCACATCAACAACAAAACTTTTAGTTTCTGGTATGAAAATCGACAACTAAAATATGATGGATTGGACCAACAATCACAATATTTATTACTCAGACCAAACATGACAGTTTATTTGCACAATCAGGTCTTCGTAGTAATACTTAGGCATAGCAACCACAGAAGAACACAAACTAATGCCATGTATTGTCCTTTTCTTACAATATTAATATAGTACAGAATAAAACTGATTGCATCAAAAAAAATTCTCAAACAAATCAAATGTTAAAACATTTTACAAAGTGATTGTTGCAGACACAAGCAGTCCGATTGTATTCTACAAAAGGACAGAAGGGATACTTTTAAGAGCCATTTCTTTTGACACACTTGAGTTTTTTTCCCTGACTTTATTACCTTTATGAACCAATTATTTCGGGACTCTAGGAAATTTCTCTATTTGAACGACTGGAACACTGAAGAACAGGACAGCAACACGACATTTTCTGCACACACTCTCACTTGTAATGCTAGGCTACGCTTGACCATCGTATGAATTAAGCCGCAAAGAAGAAAAACGGATGTGACGTCATATGCACCCCTCCTATAGGGCCCCTTTAAAGGTCTCAGGGACCCTAAAGGATCTGAATTTAATGATTATTTGCAAAAAAAAAAAATGCTTATCAGTTTGAACATCAAATATGTTCTCTTTGTAGCATATTCAACTGAATATGGGTTGATAATGATTTACAAATCATTGTATTCCGTTTATATTTACATCTAACACAATTTCCCAACTCAAATGGAAACAGGGTTTGTATTTGATTGACATAAGTGCTGTACTGCTGTGATCATGACGCTAATGGGAAAAAGGATACATTTGTTTTAAGTTGAATAGTCTAGTTGTTTCATCTACAATTAATGTACAGAATAAATCTGATTGCATCAAAAAAAAATTCTCAAACAAATCAAATGTTAAAACATTTTACAAAGTGATTGTTGCAGACACAAGCAGTCCGATTGTATTCTACAAATGGATGGAAGTGATACTTTTAAGAGCCATTTCCTTTGACACATTTGAGTTTTTTTCCCTGACTTTATTACAAAACTATCTGTCAATTGTTTTTTATAATTAAAAAAAAAAGGCACGTTACCTGTCCTTTGTCAAAGAAAACAGTAGTTTTTATAAGGCCAACACACAAACTATGCATTATTTTTACCCCAGAAAAAATTCAAAGTGCAGTATTTGATGTGAAGTAATTGGAGCCTTCAAAATGAAACTAATTCATCTCAACGATGATTTTGATTCATTATTATTTTTTGAGCAATGACAGTTGTAAGGAAAAACAGCCTGCATCGCAGCTTTTATAAGTGTCCTAATTTAAGCTTTTTCTTGTTACATTACATCGGTTTGCTCTTTTATTTCACTTACGTTTTGTTTTTTTGTAATTGTATTTTTTGAAGGTGCCACAGGGCGTCAAATTAGCTGCGGGCTGCAAATGACCCTCAGGACGCACTTTGGACACCTTTGGTCTAATGAATAAAATCTGTCACTCTGGCCACAGAATGGTTGATTTGGTCAGCGCATTAGTTTGATTGTTGTGTTCACACCTGACAGCTGATGACTGTGTAAAAGCACCCTGACATGTACTCTAAATGAATACCTGCCAATGTATTGTTGCGTGGATCTTAATCATTGGTAAACTCCATCTGTCTTCTGTAGGTTGGGACCACATTCAAACCATAGATTCCTTACTACGAAAGGGAGGTTACAAAGCCCCCATCACAAATGATTTCAGGAAGACCATTAAGTTAACCAGGTAAGCTCACGTGGTTAAATTTACTCATACAGCATACACACAATGGTACTTAAGCCACAATATTAGGCACACCACTGCTGAGAACGTACACATGACCCATTGAAATTCCTTTTTTTCTTGTTTATGATGTGGATGGTAAAGTGCTTTACATTCACATAAAGTTGGTAAGGTATTCAATCATTTTGGGATAATTTCCTTATAAAAAAAAACACCTGACTACCATGTAGCGATCATCCTCGACAATGTTACAGATGAAACTCAGTAAATTAGAATATTGTGCAAAGGTTTTTTTTTTTACCAGCAATTAGGTTTACAAGGTGAAACAAATAAATAATATTAGCTCATAACTTGCAAGTCAATATATTTCAAGATTTATTTTGATATAATTTTGATGATTGACAATTATGGCTTAATAGTTTTATGAAAACCTCGAAAGGAAAATGTATTTAAATTTTTGGTTTACAAAAACTATAAACCATTATCATCAACATTATAACTAATAAATGACTTCATTAAACAAATCTCTGTGAAGTCTGATTATTAATAAATCACATAGAATTAAATGAGGTACTCCTTTTGAAAAATACAATACTTGGTTTGGCAGCAATACTTTAAACTTAGGTAAATATTTTAAGGACAAGCATCCAAACCTGCATGAGGGGTTTAAAGACAGACAGGTAATGTAGTTAACTAGCTCCCCCTGTTGTGCATATGATAAGTTAGATGCCCCAAAGAGCAGGTTTGCCCGTTGCCAATTATTAGCAAAGTCAAAACTAATGCAAGTGAAACGACTGAATTTCTTAACAAATTCTTACAATCTGCACTTTTTAAAAGGGGAAATGCACTTTAAAAAAAATCTTGCTTATCATTCACAATCCTTGTCTAAGAGACACATTTTGTTTAATGCATTGTAACTTGTAAAAGACTAGCAAAAGTCAGCTAACAATGGAGGTAATGGAATCCACACTATTCCGCCAGCTAATCACTCAAAAAACATCCGAAAACCTACTTCAAAATTGTATATACGTGCTGTAAATATATACTGTATATAATGTAGTAACAGGCACATTAATAATAACATGAAATACTTACATATTTTGGTAATTTTCAGCATACAGCGGCACATACCTTTTACAGACGCATCACACCGTTCGCTATAACCTTCAACATCTACTACTAATCATGGCAGGCTTCATGAGAAAGAAGAATAGCTGAATAAACTGAGGTTGTGCTCCAATTTTTAGAAGCTGAGTGATAAGCAGATCTAGCATCATGTGCCCTATGGCTAAGTGCTAAACAAGAAATACAAACTACATAACAAAACAATCACTTACTGTGGACTGTCTGCTCTCAGTGGCATGCTTTCTAATGGGATGTTCATATATTGTTGTCTAGATTAAGAACTATTCATAATCCTCACCTGGGTTAAAAAAAAAAAAAAAGGCCTTAAATGAGTGTCTTTCCCCCATCACTAGGATTAAGTGGAATGACACATTGGACCAACTTCTAGGTTTGTGGCAAAAACTTTTTACTATACAAGTAGAGGCATCATTTATAATCTAGAATGTAATTTATCAATTTAAAAGCAATGCAGTAGGAGCTCAGTATGTCAATGGCAACATAAGATAGTTAGCGCTCTGTGACACGGTGCCGCTAAAAGTAGTTCCTTAATGTTAGCGTGTGGAGTGGTGTTTTTTTGGATGATTTTTAGAAGGCTTTTTTCGGCGCCATAGAAGACTCTGGTTAGCTTCACTGGTAGCCACTTCGTTCTTGCTGTCTATTACAAATTAGAGTGCCTAAAAAAAGAGACGTGACTGGTAGTAAAAATTCCCCCCAAAAAGTGCAGTTCACTTTTAGTAATGTGTGTTTAACCCGCTACATGTCTTATCTGTAGTTTTAGCCAGTATTGTTTTTAGTATTTACACATTATTTTATTTGTCTTAAAGGGGAACTGCACTATTTTAAAAATGTTGCTTATCATCCAAAAACATTATGAATGACATGAACACGGATGGATTTTTAAAATTCATTCTAGCTTATAAAAATATGTCCGCTTAAAGCGGAGCCAATGGCAGGTCCTCTATTTTGCCCATAAAACACAATAAAAAAAAACATTCAAACACCGCCAACAACACTCCATTTACATTTCGTGACTTGAATATTAACCAACTATTAGTGATATTATTATTTTAGCGCCAACCAGATAAACTATTTAAAGCGGCGCTGTGATCACTCGTGTGTGTGTGTGTGTGTGTGTGTGTGTGTGTGTGTGTCTATGTTTACATCATCAAGGGGTAAGGTGCTTCCTTTGCTCGTGAAAGTTTATTGTAGATCATAAATCATGATGAACATTCTGAATTTATTTCATCCATCCGTTCATTTTCTAGATAATGTTATTTATCTCACCATATGAAATATAACGTATTACTTATGGAGTATAGGAAGTGAACAAAAGTGTTATCAACTGCTATGTTAAGAAAAAGGGGTAGGCTTAAATAAGCTTTGCTTCTTCCTACTCCTTTTCGAACATGTTGAATAGAGAACCTGGAAATTGTGATGTATAATGTTGTATGCATGCATGTTCGAGATAAACTCAAATCATGCCTTTCACCTGGTAGTAGAAGGACAAGGATGCAAGTTGGTACACTTTGACAGCTAATTTAGAGGTGTTTGGATGTTTTTAAGGGATTTTAGGCACAATAGAGAGACTTCTATAAGCTCCATTATAAGCTGACTATTATTCGCATTTATTTAATTTTTACAATGCATAAAAAAAGCAAAACATATTCATTCTTGTCTTATATAAGGTTTGTGAATGATAGGCAAAATTAAAAAAAATGCAGTTCTTTGCAGACTAAGAGTGGGAACTATAAATTATGAAACATTTAATACAATGTCAATAAAGCTTTTTATTCTGGTTATACCTAATCCTCGATTATGGCTGGCTATATTAAGATGTAAAATTGTAAATAGTTTTTCAGTGCAATAAGAAAAGCCTAGTATGTTTCATGGCTTTTAATTTTTACTTGAATCTTCCCAAATTGTTCTTTGAGTGCAATAGGAAGCGTATGTTTAATGTATCATACTATTTTCTGTTTAAATAAAGCCAACAATTATTTATTTTTGGTGCCCTTTAATTTTAAAAGTATCGAAATACATATTTGTATCGGTACCAATTCAAAAAAGTTTGTATTGGAACAAAACTTACGACAATCTAAATGTGTGTTTTAAAAAAAACATTATTAGAGCCCTCCTGACATGAAATAACACACACATAGTAACGTTTGGACTAGCTTCACCCAATATAATAGCATTAAGTGTATTTTGGGCATTGCTGGACTCACCGGTAACACAAGTATCCTTCCTCTAAGCGTCATTGCTATGGCCATCACCTGGCCTAAGTCCGGACCGATGCCATCCTATACCAACCTGGGCCTATACTTAAAAATATATTTAAGTATTTTAAATTGTGTCTGGGTTTGCTTCTCTTTGACAAGCACAGCTTTTGTAGTGATATTGTTTTATTGAATCATGAAATTCACTTTCTAAGGTGCATGCAAGTTAAGCCATCTTACATGATACTATTCAGCCAATTGAATCTCTGCATTCCAGGCAAGGCCGGCCCATGGCATACAGGCATACAAGGCATACTATACAGTTGTTTATGGACACAACCACGTGATCATATCCTGGGATTTAAAAAAAAAAAAAAATGTTAGATTTTGTTCTTCAATTTAAATCCATCTGTTATCAAATAAGACATCAAAAAATTTATGTAACATAATTTTTGTTGTCAAAGTTTAAAACAACACTCTTTTGCTAAAATGAAAAATGGTTCATTCCTCCTGGTATTGGAAAACCAAGCATAGAAGTTCAATCAACATGGGTGTCCTAATGTCGGCAAAGCTCATATTTATGCATTCACAGGTAAAAATATACATTTGTAGCAGCATCAGACAAAGTTATGTTTAAATTTTCTCTTTTGCATATCTTAGCACTTAACTGTGTTTTCAATTAAATTAAATTCAAGGACCATTGATTATAGTAAGAAACATGCATCACTTGTTTTTAAAGACAGTGTAAGTTTAACCCATGAATAACAGTTATGACAATGCTGTATTGTGATTTTTATTATCCAGTAATGATAATCCTACATGAATACGCTAATCTCTATTTTACACATTGAAGTAAGGGGAAACATGGATATAATTATATTTCACACATTAAGGTTAAATGAAATGTTTATGGTGAGATGTGAGTTGTTAAATAGTTTATAATGAATAAATAATATATCAAAAGCTAAAATGGGGCCAGAAATTAAATATTGTGTAGGGCCACAAAAAACTTATATTTTAGGCGCTAAACATTCCGACTTTAAGTACACAGACTGACAGACGGAGAGAAGTAAAGTGAGTGACATGGAACAACGCGAGATTGTAAGAAGGAAAAACAGAGCAAATGAGACCGAGCAAAAGAACAGAGAGACAAGTTAGCGTCACAGAGCGAGAGTACAAAGAAACCCTATTTAGTGAATTTGCTTTATTTATTTTTTTAAACTTTAGAATTGGAAATTTTAATTGACTGTTATTTGTTAAGAGTTTCTGTTCTTTCTTCCGGGCGACTTTCCCAACCTGTATTCTTTTTTATTTTTATTTTTTAACTTTCATGAAAACAGCAGCCGCGCTTACTCTCTGCCTGAGCAATTCTTAAAAACAAAAAAAACAAACAGCCGTGTAAATCAGGTCTTCAAAATAAAAGCATGACACTTAATCTAAACAAACAACCCATCAGCATAACACATCCTGTCGCTGTAAATTCAGGCCTTCAAAATGAAAAACGCACAATAAACAACAGAGTTGCACCACATAAGACAGTCCAGTTTTTCATCCTGCAAAATTTGAGTGTTTTTTTTTTTCCTGATATTTTCAAAAGATAATGTAGAGAGGCATTTAAAATCCTTTTAAAAACAGCATCTGATGTGGCCTGACCTGTTTCCCCATCCCCCCGTTTTAGGTACCGTAGCGAGAAGATGACAATGGGCTATGCAGACTACATAGCCCACCGCCAGCATCCTCACTACCAGAATGGCATCGGGCACCCTCTTCCACCCTACAACCATTATTCCTGACAGCGAGCCGCATGACCAATCATTGGACCTCTCTGCTGACCTTTTCCCAGGAGAGCCCGCCCCCTCCTGGTCTAGCTATTTCTACTACTGTACCATTTTATGATGATAGTTTCCGTTGTCATGCTAGCAGTCTCCCAAGATGATGTTAACATGGCAACGGGCTCGATTAAGGCGAGAGAATCCACCTTTTTGTTAATGAGTGTGAGTGTGCGGTTTTTGCAGCATACGTATATCTTATAAATCCCTTTTATTTGTGGTTTTTGTCATTTTAACCATCAAGTCCACTCAGTAACCGAATTATGTGGATAAAAGAAAGTCTTTTATTTTGCAACCATATTTTACTTGGAATATTTTTTTTTCCCTTTCTTTTTCTATCAGACTTCATGTAAAGCATGTAGCAGGGCAACCACAGTTCTCAAAGGCTGTGTCATCTCTACTCTGACTCCTCTCAAAAAAAAAAAAAAAGTTTGTTTTAGCGCTTAAACTCTTGTGTAGTAACTTTGTATCGAGTTGTGTATACTCCAAAAGTTTCCATTGATACCATTGATTAGCTTTTGTTGGCTGTTTTTTGCTGGAGCTCGCAGCCTTTTTAGTTTTTTTGTATGTATTCTTCCTTCCGCCTATAGTCAAGACATTTAAGATGGAGTAGTGTTATTTGTTGTGTTGTCCCAGCAGGCGTGGCCATTTTTAGGCTTGTGTTTTTTAAAACGGGGTAACAGCATTTGATTTAGGGAGGTGTCCTGATACCACATGTATGCTGTTTCCGTTTACTGGCAGGGAAGTCATGTGACAGGAAAGCTTCTTAAAGCCATATTTCTCAAGTCGTCGTATTTTGGATGGCCGTGACCTCCAGCGTATTCAACGCAATATATGTATTCATTCGCACGTCTTCGTCTTTTTGATACGTGTTTTGAGTTTCTTTTTGCGTAGGAAGTTCTTTGTGTGGAGACACAACTGAATTAAGGCCCGAGTTTTCGCGGAGCTTCCGTTTGGTTGGCTGGAATTTTTTTTTTGAGAGGTTCTCTTTCCATTTTTTAAATTTTTTTGGGGAGGGGAGGGGGTGTAACAGCCTTTTAGTTTTTTCTTTATGCAAAAAACGTCAAGGGCTTTTTGGCACTTCTAACCACAGCTAACTCAAAATGAACCCACATTTTTCAAGTTATGTTGCCTTAAAACAGATGATTTTTACCAACAACTGACGGCGAGATGATGCTCTGTTCCTGCGTTTCCACCACCGCAGACACGCCACCAACCCCGGGAGTTTTTTTTACGGAGCTTCCATTTCCCGCTTCATTTTCAATCCCAGCACAACCACAACTGATCTGCTGCAAAACCAAACTGACCCATGCTCTTGAACACACATGTCTTTGTGTACACATGCAATGTGTCTAATTGCATCTATGAGTATGAGACCTATGGTTTTCTCCATCATATATATATTATTATGCTTGATTTATGACTTGGACACTCTTAAGAGATTGAAATGACAAATATGGTGCTATCTGACCTCATATTGGGGTGGTCACGGCCCGTGACTGGTCATGCGGACTCATATCTTACTTAAAAAAAAAAAAAAAAAAAGATGTTACATGTAAGGTTTTCTCTTTTGTATATTGCTGCGAAACGCAGCACATTTTTATCACTGAAGGAAAACAAAAAAAACGTAGCCCCCCTCCCCTCCCCAGCTGTCATCAAATCCATTGTGGTGAGTTCCCTATGGGAAAACGGATATTCCTTCACGTGTAATGAAGACATGTCCCAACGGGCTACGGAATGTACTGTTACCAATCCCGATATATTCCGAGAGAATCTTATGTGTGTTACCTTTTTTGACTCTTTGATATATGCAGATCTGTTCTGTGTTTGCCCGTGCATGTTTGAAAGGACAGGAAGTCAGGCGTGAACTTTAACCACACTCGCACGGCCTTGTCTGTCCAGGTGTCATCGGTCGTTTGCCCCTCTCCATAGGTCGGATCGGATTTTCCTTTAAAAAACAAGACTCATCCAGCCTATGCCAAATACCTGACGAGGTGTGAAATGGCGACGCGTTGGTGTGTACCGATGCAGGGCAGTTGCCTGGAATTCTGAGCCGCCTGAAAGAATATCGTAATGGGCCTCTATCCCAGTGGTTCTCCAAAAGTTTTCACCAAGTACCACCACAGAAAACTCGTTGCTCTCGAAGTACCACCATAAAGACAAATATTATAATACAGTTGCGTAGTAGGCCTATGTATTCATTTAAAACAAGGCAGACGTTTTAGTTAAGTGTATTTGATATTTTTGGCCACTGACATGACACACAGTTTGAACAGTAACACTGAATCTACTTAAAATAAAATTAGGCGACTCTTTGCCGTACCACTAGATGGAGCCCTACCTTAGTTTGAGAATCATTCTACCTAAGTCATTGACTGTTTGGGCCAGTGTGGGCCCTTAGAATTGTTCCCCCTATCACAGCAGCGATACCTCATGGGAGATTTGGACTTGTTTCTCGTTTGTCGTAGCAGTTAAGCGTCAATAAGGGGGAAGAAGGCTCGTAGTTCAGCCTCAGCACTTCCTCGCACGGCCATTTCTCGTACTCAGCTGGCGTGGACTTGTCGTGTTTGACTGAACCAAAGATACTGAGCGGCTGTGTCCCAACTTGCTGCTCTTCTGGCCCGATTTCCTGTCCTTCCAACGCAGTCGACTAAAACCTTAATGTTTGTGCGTCGGTTTATCGAGCAACCCAATTTTTCAATGAAAAATCTCACCTGAAGCCGTTCATGGCATCAAGGATGGTTTTAAAAAAGGTTGCATCTTATTTTGTTTCTCGTTATTATTGCTCTAATTCACACATACACACACCCTCACACAAAAAAAAAATCCCATTGTGTGCCTCGTAGCTTTATGGGTTTATATTTTTTCCCAGAAAACCAGCAGTTATTCTTTGTATAAAAGATGGGATTTTTTTTCTTATTTTTTATGCCATTAAAGATGAAAAGCCTGTTTTCGTTACTCTGGACCCAGTAGCTGCACTGGTGTACAATCGCACTGATAGATGAATAGTAAAAATAAAAACGAATAAAAAAATAATAATAATCATGACAAATGAAATAAGATCTACAATAAACTTGTGTTCAATACTTTTTTATTACAGAAGATAAAAAGGACTGTTTTTGTACGTCATAAATTCTTTCCAAAAGAATATTTCGAATCTTGTTTCTGAATTATTTTAGTGGTTTTCTATGTTCTGAATTTTGCAGACACCGACTTCTATGAGAATATGTCGCTGTACACAATTATTTTTTTCAGTTGCAGTGGCCTGACGGGCAGGGGTTTGCCTGGTGTAACTCCCCATACCAACTTTTTTCCTTTTTTTTTCTTTTTGACTTGTTTGATTCTGCTTTGGTAACTTGAACATGTTGATGGATAAATATGAATCGGGAAAGCGCAAATCCCACCCCTGTAGAAGTAGAACCTTCCTCCCTGAATTGCTGTTGGTGAGACAAGACTTGAAATGGGCATTTTGTTCATTCTGTAAGACCCCCAACATAAAAGAAGTTAGGTATACACAAAAGAAAATACATAAAAACAAAAAAAAAAATGCAAATGAGTTAGGGTGAGGATGAAAATATCTAAAAAAAAAAATACATATATCAATGGGTTATCTTGAGTATGTAAGCAATGGATGTGAAGATAATGTAGTTTTAAACATTGTTATTACCTTTTAAAATCATTTATTCAATAAAAAAAGTCAACTCAAACATCAAGAGGTTGTTTTCTTTTTGCGCAGTCACAATCGGCATAGTTACGGTACACATGCAATTTGTCAAAGATAAACGTCCCAGTCTACATTTCAATCTAAAAGTGTGTTAGCTCCTGTTTGTTCTGTAGAATATGTTCTCCATATGAGTTGGTTAAATTGTGTTAGATGTAAATATAAACGGAATACAATGATTTTCAACCCATATTCAGTTGAATATGCTACAAAGACAACATATTTGATGTTCAAATATATATATTTTTTGCAAATAATCATTAACTTTAGAATTTGATGCCAGCAACACGTGACAAAGAAGGTGGCACTAAATACTGATAAAGTTGAGGGATGCTCATCAAACACTTATTTGGGACATCCCACAGGTGTGCAGGCTAACCGGGAACAGGTGGGTCCCATGATTGGGTATAAAAACAGCTTCCCAAAAGATGCTCAGTCTTTCACAAGAAAGGATGGGGCGAGTTACACCCCTTTGTCCACAACTGAGTGAGCAAATAGTCAAACAGTTTTCTTGCAACAATTGCAAGAAAATTTAGGGATTTCAACATCTACGGTCCATAATATCATCAAAAGGTTCAGAGAATCTGGAGAAATCACTCCACGTAAGCGGTATGGCTGAAAACCAACATTGAATGACCGTGACATTCGATCCCTCTGACGGCACTGTATCAAAAACCGACATCAATCTCAAAAATATATCACCACATAGTCTCAGGAACACTTCAGAAAACCACTGTCACTAAATACAGTCGGTCGCTACATCTGTAAGTGCAAGTTAAAGCTACACTATGCAAAGCGAAAGCCATTTATCAATAACATCCAGAAACGCCGCCGGCTTCTCTGGGCCCGAGATCATCTAAGATGGACTGATGCAAAGTGAAAAAGTATTCTGTGGTCTGACGTGTCCACATTTGAAATTGTTTTTTAAAATATTCGACATTGTGTCATCCGGACAAAAGGGGAAGGGAACCATCCAGACTGTTATCGACGCAAAGTTCAAAAGCCAACATCTGTGATGGTATGGGGGTGCATTGGTGCCCAAGGCATGGGTAATTTACACATCTGTGAAGGTACCATTAATGCTGAAAGGTACATACAGTTTTAGAAACAACATATGTTGTCATCTAAGCGCCATCTTTTCATGGACGCTCCTGCTTATTCCAGCAATGCAATGCCAAGCCACATTCAGCATGTGTTACAACAGCCTGGCTTCGTAAAAAAAGAGTGCGGGTACTTTCCTGGCCCGCCTGCTGTCCAGACCTGTCTCTCATCGAAAATGTTTGGCGCATTATGAAGCGTAAAATATGACAGCAGAGACCCCGGACTGTTAAACGACTGAAGCTCTACATAAAACAAGAATGGGAAAGAATTCCACTTTCAAAGCTACAACAATTAGTTTCCTCAGTTCCCAAACATTTATTGAGTGTTGTTAAAAGAAAAGGTGATGTAACACAGTGGTGAACATGCCCGTTCCCAAAAACTTTGGCACGTGTTGCAGTTATGAAATTCTAAGTTAATTATTATTTAAAAAAAAAAAGAAAAAAAGTTTTTGAGTTTGAACATCAAATATCTTGTCTTTGTAGTGCATTCAATTGAATATGGGTTGAAAAGGATTCACAAATCATTCTATTCCGTTTATATTTACATCTAACACAATATCCCAACTCATATGGAAACAGGGTTTGTATATGTAATGCATATATGTGGGTATATATGTATATGTACAGTGAATAAAATAAGTATTTGAACACCCTGCTATTTTGCAAGTTCTCCCACTTAGAAATCATGGAGGGGACTGAAATGTTCACGGTAGGTGCATGTCGACTGTATGAGAGATAACCTAAAAAGAAAAATCCAGAAATCACAATCTATGATTTTTTAAGAATTTATTTGTGTGATAAAGCTGAAAATATGTATTTTAACACCAACATTAATATTTGGTAGCGTAGCCTTTGTTTGCAATTACAGAAGTCAAACGCCAGCGCCCCCCGCGACCCCAAAAGGGAATAAGCGGTAGAAAATGGATGGATGGAAACGTTTCCTGTAGTTTTTCACCAGGTTTGCAAAGACTGCAGGAGGGATTTTGGCCCACTCCTCCACACAGATCTTCTCTAGATCAGTCAGGTTTCTGGGCTGTCGCTGAGTAACACAGACTTTCAGCTCCCTCCAAAGATTTTCAATTGGATTTAGATCAGGAGACTGGCTAGGCCACTCCAGAACCTTGATATGGTTCTTACGAAGCCACTTCTCGGTTTTCCTGGCTGTGTGCTTTGGGTCATTGTCATGTTGGAAGATCCAGACACGAATCATCTTCAATGATCTGACTGAGGGAAGGAGGTTTTTTGGCCAAAATCTCACAATACATGACTGCTGTCATCCTCTCCTTAATACAGTGCAGTCATCCTGTCCCATGAGCAGAAAAACACCCCCAAAGCATGATGCTACCACCCCCATGCTTCACAGTAGGGATGGTGTTCTTGGGATGGTACGCATCATTCTTCTTCCTCCAAACACGCATAACTTAATTACGACCAAAAAGGTCAATTTTGGTCTCATCTGTCCACAAAACTTTCTCCCATGACTCCTCTGGATCATCCAAATGGTCATTGGCAAACTTAAGACGGGCCTTAACATGTGCTGGTTTAAGCAGGGGAACCTTCCGTGCCATACATGATTTCAAACCATGGAAACAGTGGTCCCAGCTCTTTTCAGGTCATTGACCAAGTCTTGCCGTGTAGTCCTGGGCTGATTCCTCACCTTTCTTAGCATCATTAAGACCCCACGAGGTGATATCTTGCATGGGGTTCCACTCCGATTGAGATTGACCGTCATGTTTAGCTTCTTCCATTTTTTAATGATTGCTCCAACAGTGGACCTTTTTTCACCAAGCTGCTTGGCAATTTCGCCGCAGCCCTTTCCATCCTTGTGGAGTTGTACAATTTTGTCTCTGGTGACTTTGGACAGCTCTTTGCTCTTAGCCATGCTGAATGTTTGGGTCTAACTGATTGTATGGGGTGGACAGGTGTCTTTATGCAGCTAAGGACCCCACACAGGTGCATCTGATTCAGGATCGTACAGTGGAGTGGAGGAGGACTTTTAAAAGCGGATAACAGGTCTTTGAGGGTCAGAATTGTAGCTGATAGACAGGTGTTCGAATACTTATTTTCATCTGTATCACACAAATAAATTGTTAAAAAATCATAGATTGTGATTTCTGGATTTTTCTTTCTAGGTTATCTCTCATACAGTAGACATGCACCTACTATGAAATTTTCACACTCCATGATTTCTAAGTGGGAGAACTTGCAAAATAGCAAGGTGTTCAAATACTTATTTTCTTGACTGTATATGTACACATATATGCATATATATATATATATGTATATATATATATATATATATATTATATCAATCAATCAATCAATCAATGATTATTTATATAGCCCTAAATCACAAGTGTCTCAAAGGGGTGCACAAACCACGACATCCTCGGTAGAGCCCACATAAGGGCAAGGAAAACTCACACCCAGTGGGACGTCGGTGACAATGATGACTATGAGAAACCTTGGAGAGGACCGCATATGTGGGCAACCCCCCCATCTAGGGGAACCGAAAGCAATGGATGTCGAGCGGGTTTAACATGATAAATATGTGTGTTTGTATGTAAATGTGTATATATATGGATGTATATAATATATATACATATATATATATATATATAATATATATATGTATATATATATGTATATATATATATATGTATATATATATGCATATTTATATATGTGTATATATATATATGTATAGATATATATATTTATATATATATATATATATATATATATATATATATATATATGTGTATACATGTGTATATATCCATCCATCCATTTTTCTACTGTTCGTCCCTTTTGGGGTCGCTGTATGTATGTATGTATATGTGTGTGTATATATATGTATTTGTGTTTATATATGTATAAAGAGCATTTTACCGGATTAAAGTAAAGTGCTTTCTCTTACCCAAAATCGGATTGAAAAAAAACACTTCATGTTATGATTTGTTTAAACCCAGGAGACTCATTAGAGTGTCCGCCCTGAGATCGGTAGATCGTGAGTTCAAACCCCAGCCGAGTCATACCAAAGACTACGAAAATAGGACCCATTACCTCCCTGCTTGGCACTCAGTATCAAGGGTTGGAATTGGGGGTTAAATCTCCAAAATAATTCCTGGGCACAGTCACCGCTGCTGCTCACTGCTCTTCTCACCTCCAGGGGGTTATCAAGGGTGATGGGTCAAATGCAGAGAATAATTTCGCCAAACGTTTGACAATCATTGGTACTTCAACTTTAATTTTAATTAAGATAGTAATAAAATAAATAAATACAAAAATCCTCTTTTATAGCGTACTTTTTATTGAGAAGTCGCTGTCCCCAATAAAACACCAAAATTAAATTTCATGAAAATATCGCTTAAAATAGTTTTTAGTTTTGTTTCAATGGTATAATTTTAAATATCTTTATGATTAAGTTTAAACAGAAGTTGAAAGACATATTTCATATAGGTTTCAATTCAAACTTGGGCGGAAGGCGGCGTACACCCTGGACAAGTCGCTAACTCATCACGGGGCCAACACAGACAGACGACATTCACACTAGGGAGCATTTAGTGTTGCCAATCAACCTATCCCCAGGTGCATGTTTTTCGAAGTGGGAGGAAACTGATATCAACAGTTTCCTCCAACCATCCATTTCTACCGCTTTTCCCTTTTGGGGTCGCGGGGGGAGCTGGAGCCTATCTCGGCTGCATTCAGGTCAAGTCGCCACCTCATCAGAGGGCCAGCACAAATTATTTTATTGACCACAACACATAAGGCTTTGCAACATTCCCAACGTCAAGCATAGTATAAGTTAATAAGAAGCAATATGGTTGAGGGACTATGATACAACCTCGCAAACAAAACAGTGGTCACAATGGAAACACTGTGTTTACAAAGAAAAAGTATATTTAGGTTTCAACTAAATATTATGATACTGATAGGTTAAATGCATGTTCAATTCCATAAATCATTAACTCTGAAATCTATTTTTAAAAAAAGATTGTATGTCTATTTTATATACACGTGTGTATATATATATGTATATGTATACATATATATATATATATATATATATATATATATATATATATATATATATTTGTTTAAATATTTTTTATGGATTTTGTTGTGAAAAACCATTATTAAAAAAACTTCTTTACACAAGGTAAGTAAGTGTGATATTAACATAATGACATATTTTATATTCATATATGACGGATATTATTTGGTAGTGACAAATTTTCGGGAGAGGACAAAAGTTCCCAAATATTCTGAAAATACAAAATATAAATTGATTGTTCTTTTTACAGAAATGTGTACTTCAGATACTGTATAATATATAAAGGGACAAAGTTTTGAGAATACAACTTACAAAATGTATATGTATATATATATATATATATACATATGTATGTATTTGTATGTATGTATGTATGTATGTGCATACATATATATGTAAATGTACATATATGCATATATATATACATATATGTATCTATATATGTATATTTTCACACATGTATATATATATATATATATATATATATACAGATATGTATATATATACATAGACATATGTATATGTACATATATATTTATGTATTTATGTACTGTATACATACACATGTATGTATATATATATATATATATATATATATATATATATATATATACTAGGGATGGACCGAATGATCGGTAACCGAATATATTTGGCCGAATATGGCAAAAAAAGCCACATTCGGCCTTCGGTGGAATGAGTTAAAACAAGTGTAGGGAACCTATGGCTCTCGAGCCAGATGTGGCTCTTTTGATGACTGCATCTGGCTCTCAGATAAATTTTAGCTGACATTGCTTAACATGATAAGTAATGAATAATTCCGCTGGTAATCACAGTGTTAAAAATAACATTGAAATTATAGAACATTCTCATGCATTTTAATCCAATCACCCATTTTCTATCGCACCTGTTCAAGAAGTTGCATCAATGGTAAGAAGTATTAAAATTATTATTGGTTAACTTTAGAATAACAATGTTATTTAAAAGAATAAAAGACTTATTATACTCTAAAAATGTTGGTCTTACTTAAAAATGCACGCATTTAGTTGTATTCATCCATCCATCCATCCATCCATTCATTCATTTCTACCGCTTATTCCCTTTGGGGTCGTGGGGGGCGCTGGTGCCTATCTCAGCTACAATAGGGCGGAAGGTGGGGTACACCCTTGACAAGTCGCAATCTATGGCTCTCACAGATATGCATTTTGAAATATCTGGCTTTCATGGCTCTCTCAGCCAAAAAGGTTCCCGAACCCTGAGTTAAAAGCAACACCGAATAGTGGCGTGTGAAGCAATGACGCAATTTTTTGACGCGGTGACGCAATCAACCAACGTGCAGTGACGCGGTGACGTTGTAACCCGGCGCCTTCGGAAAAATGTCAGCAGTGTGGAGATATTTTAAATTGTCGGAAAGTGACAAAAGTATTGCAGTTTGCCACGAATGTTCAGCCAAACTGTCTCGAGGAGGTGTCTCAGCAAAGACCTTCAGCACTACTGCAGCAGCTGAAAGGAGAGCTGGTCACAGCACGAGAACGCCCACCCCGTCCGTGGCCGACGTCTTTGAGAGGACGAAAAAGTTTGGAGTTTATGAATTGGACTTATTAAAGCCACTTGGAGACAGTGAAGTGACGCGCAGAGAGAACAAGAATGCGCACCACAGAGGCAGAGTGTGCGCCCTCATTCTCTGACATGTTTGAAGAAATCCTCCAGGAAAACGACTCAGATTCCAGGCAGACGAGTACGAGTGCAACTGCTCAACAGCTGGACTATTACCTGTCAGAAGTCCTCATCCCCTGGAGTGACAATCCTCCAACACAGTGGTTCTCAAATGGGGGTATGCGTCCCCCTGGGGGTACTTGAAGGTATGCCAAGGGGTACGTGAGATTTTTCTAAAATAGCAGCAATTCAAAAATCTTTTATGAATATATTTATTAAATAATACTTCAGGAAAATGTGAATGTAAGTTCATAAACTGTGAAAAACAAATGCAACAATGCAATATTCAGTGTTGACAGCTAGATTTTTTGTGGACATGTTTCATAAATATTGATGTTGAGAGGATTTTTTTTTTGTGAAGAAATGTTTAGAATTGAGTTCATGAATCCAGATGGATCTCTATTACAATCCGCAAAGAGGGCAAATCAAGTTGATGATTGTGTAGAAATCTTTATTTATAATTGAAACACTTGTTTATTTTTCAACAAGTTTTTTAGTTAATTTTATATCTTTTTTTCTAAATAGTTCGAGAAGGACCAGTAAAAATACAATATTTGGCACTGTTATACAATTTAATAAATCAGAAACTGATGACATAGTGCTGTATTTTACTTCCTTATCTCTTTTTTTTTCAACCAGAAATGCTTTGCACCGATTAATGCAGTGGTTGTCAACCTTTTTTCATTGATGTACCCCCTGTGAACATTTTTTTAATTCAAGTACCCCCTAATCAGAGCAAAGCATTTTTGGTTGAAAAAAAGAGATAAAGAAGTAAAATACAGCACTATGTCATCAGTTTCTGATTTATTAAATTGTATAACAGTGCAAAATATTGCTCATTTGTCTTGCTTGAACTATTTGGAAAAAAAGATATAAAAATAGCTAAAAACTTGTTGAAAAATAAACAAGTGATTCAATTATAAATAAAGATTTCTACACATAGAAGTAATCATCAACTTAAAGTGCCCTCTTTGTGGATTGTAATAGAGATCCATCTGGATTCATGAACTTGATTCTAAACATTTCTTCACAAAAAAAGAAATCTTTAACATCAATATTTATGGAACACGTCCACAAAAAATCTAGCTGTCAACACTGAATATTGCATTGTTGCATTTCTTTTCACAGTTTATGAACTTACATTCATATTTTGTTGAAGTATTATTCAATAAATATATTTATTAGGATTTTTGAATTGTTGCTATTTTTAAAATATTTTTTAAAAATCTCACGTACCCCTTGGCATATCTTCAAGTACCCCCAGGGGTACGCGTACCCCCATTTGAGAACCACTGGATTAGGGGATACTTGAATTAAAAAAATGTTCAAAGGGGGTACATCACTGAAAAAAGGTTGAGAACCACTGCTCTAACATATTAGAGGACCAATCGAGACCGCTTTCCTGACTTAGCACAGATGGCACGCAGGTAATAACAGTTTCACATCACTTTTCAAAACATAACTCCCAAGTGGTTTACAGTGTTTTTTAAATTTTGTTTGTCTTTTAAAGTGGTTTACACTTGTAAAAACAAAATATATATTTAATTAACGAATTATAAAACAACATAGGAATACTACAATAAAGTGCATAAGAGAAATTGTGTTTATAACAATAAGCTGATGGGAAAGGGATTGGTTTATTTTCTGTATTATTTCTTTTTATTGCTTGATAATAATGAGCTGAACCTACAATATTGTTTCCATTTCAAGGTACTTGTCTGCTCCATGCACCAGCACAGACAGTGAGAGGCTGTTTAGTGCTACATCCAATGTTCATAAAGAACCTGCCACTGTTCCTGAAGGAATAGGCTAAGTAGACTTATGCCAAAAGGACAATAGTTCATTTGTTATTTGCACTTAGGTTTTTTCAATGCACTTTAATGCATGTTTTTGTTGGAATGTCTACAGCAGGGGTCAGCATAGGTTCAATCATGGGCCAGATTTCTTAACCTTTTTAGGGGGGCTTGACATACAGACACAGTTTTTGATGTTTTTGTCTGACATCTAAGAAAAATTAAAATTATTTTATATTTCCTTTTTTTTATTCTGAAGCTGAAGTACTGTTATTGACAAATCTGTTCTGGCCTGGGATATGTTGTGTACCTGTATAAGTGTAGAATAATTATGTATATATTATCATCATAACTATATGCTTAAGGGCCGTTACTATAAAGTATTGTCAATTTGTGTTGAAGGGTTTTTTCTGTATTTGTGCAGAGCTAGCAATCTGAGAGATTGCTTGCCTTTCTTTTCTTTGAGTGTTCTGTTCAGATACCGCCTGGTGACTGCCAAGGCCAAACTTTGTGTTCTGGGACCAGCACAAGAACAGACTGGGCGATAGCACCAAGTGTCAACATATTTGCAATTTTGTATAATCATATCTTGTCGAGTCCACTCCCCCCTTTTCCCTTAGTCACAATGATGTAATAGGGATTTCCTTAATAAATACAGGAGGCATGCGGGCTGTGCTTTAGAACGTTGTTTTGGATCTGTAACTAGAGTACAGCCCAAAACACGTGTCTCCTCATGAGCTCTATTTAACCCTGTGTCTGCTTGGTTCCTTGGTTCTTGTCTGATTAATAGATGTCACCAGTGTTTGAACTTGACTTTCTTGGTCCTTCGAGCCGGATCCCAACAAGTCTGACGATTCCAGCCGGGTGAGTAAAATTGGAAGACCATGGCACCCACATCTCCCATTGAGGAGCTGATTTTCTTCACCCCGGGCTGGGATCGGAATGACTGACGGGAACTGAGGACAAGAGGAAAAAACGCAGATTTCAGTGAGTACATTTTGAATTACAAAGAGAAAAAGCGTGTAACAGGGTTATGACGCATAAAAGAAAAAAGCGACGCATAGAAGAAGCATGTAACTAAGGGTTGCGATGCATAGAAGAAGCGTGTAACTAAGGGTTGTGACGCATGGAATAAGCATGTAACTAAGGGTTGCGATGCATAGAATAAGCATGTAACTAAGGGTTGCGATGCATAGAATAAGCATGTAACTAAGGGTTGCGATGCATAGAAAAGGTGTGTAACTAAGGTTACGACACATAGAAAAAGCGTGTAACTAAGGGTTGCGACGCATAGAAAAAGCGTGTAACTGAGAGTTGCGACGCATGGGAAAAGCGTGTGACTAAGGGTTAACGACGCATAGACAAACCCTGTGAATCCTAGGCTCTAAACAGGTAAAGAGTTCAAAGGACGACTGAGTCCGCGGAAACAGAAAATTCAGTAAAACAAGTGTAAAAGGTGTGAAGCGTGTAACTAAAGGTTGCGATGCATAGAAAAAGCATGTAACTAAGGGTTGCGACGCATACAAGAGCGTGTGACTAAGGGTTAACGACGCAAAAACAAACCCTGTAAATCCTAGGCTCTAAACAGGTAAAAAGGCCTAAGAATCAGAAAGACGGCACAGTCCACAAAGAATGGAAATTCTTTAAGATTCAACATTGAAAATAAGCCAAATTAAGGACCTCGGAGTCCACGTAAAAACCGACAATTCTAAAACAGAAGAGGCCATAAAAGGACGACTGAGTCCTCGGGATCCGAAAATTCAAGTAGAAGGAGTGTGAAAGGTGTGAACGTGAGAGTGTGTGGGAGTGATCGCCACTAGGCTATCATTCCATACTAAAGTTGTGAGAAGTAATAGTGGGTTATTGTGGAAACTCTATGTAAGACACCTCCACTGGGGGATAAAACCTCCAGCAGAAGCGACGTGTACCACAATAATAAATTAAACCACTATCTTACAACAAAGACAAAAGTAATCCTTAAAAGTTCGGCTCTGTAGGGGACGACGGATTACTCCAAATTCTCGAAATGGGAAAGGGGACAAGTAAACCAAAGGTTAGTCCAAAAGACAAGTTTAAATGTAAAAACTGGAAAGCAAAAGAAAAAACTAATCCAGAATTACTGAAATTTCTCAACCTCAAAAGATGAATTTACCGGTAGTAGGTGATATCGTAAACAACAATCAAGGTTATTCAGCATTACTAGGTCAGGAGACATCCAAATCTCCAAAGACTACACCAAAAGACAAAGAAAATGATCAGAGTGATCATAAGGTCATACTAAGTTAAAAGATTAAGAAAGACGCATGACATATGGTTTTGGATTGTTGTTGATCTTGTTGTATTTTATAAGACTAATTCGTTTTGAATTGATGTGTTGTTAAGGAGAGAAATAGATGTATTAAATGTAAGTTTTATTGTGAGTAGTGTGGAGAAAGAGAGAGAAGTAAAAATAGATGAAGAATTGGGAAGAAATCAATATATATATAAATATATATGTATAAGAATAATTGAATGCAAAATGGAATAAAGTAATGCGTACGACAGATAATGTGGGGATATTGAAATAAGAGATTAAGAGAATGTAGACTGAAGATATACATGTATGTTTGTGTATATAAACAGCGCTGTTATATATGCAAATATGTATATATGTATATTTTTAAAATAATGGAAAAAATAAAAACATAGATTATTAACTATAATAAAAGTTTATATGTATAGCATGATAAAGTGCTATACATTTTTATTAGCTGAGGAAAGAAGAAGAGGGAAAAGAAAGGGCTAAGAGAAATGAAAGTTAAAGTAAAAAGTAAAGTAGCAATGATTGTCACACACACTAGGTGTGGTGAAATTTGTCCTCTGCATTTGACCCATCTCCTTGTTCACCCCTGGGAGGTGAGGGGAGCAGTGGGCAGCAGCGGTGGCCGCGCCAGGGAGCTTATGAGATAGGCCCAGTTAAGAGAAGAAATAGGCAAATTGTAGGGGAAGATAGTGAGGAAGAGGTACAGACAGAAGCCACCACACCCAGCGCTTCAACAATAACAAAATCCAGATTAGCCTTAAACAAATAAAAAAAAATCCACCGCCATACAGTGAAAGCGTATTGGAACAACCAACAATATATATATATATATAAGATCAAAAAGGGACCCAAAAAGAATGCAGCCAACCAAAATATTAGATAAAAATGACAACGACAGCAGTTATACTGCATGATGGTGTTTTGGGAAAGAAGGACACTTTGTACAAGACTGTCCTGAGAAGAAAGAAAAAAAAATAGACGCTTTATCTCTTGGGATAAGGCGCACACACACACACGTGTGTGTGTGTGTGTGTGTGTGTGTGTGTACGGCGCATTAGGAGTGGAGGTTTGAAAATAGATTTATTATGCGTAATACAATTCTTAGGTTGTATTATAATTTTTTTTTTTACATTTGCAAGTACACAGTACATCTGGGTGCTGAGCTAAGATAAGATAATGGCATAAGATAGAATATAAAAGGAGGCATGGCAATCACAACAGCTATCAGTTAGCTTTAGACTTTTGATAGTATGCGAGTAATAAACGAACGAGAATAAATACATGCTTTTATTTTGTAGAATATTGCACACGACAGGAAGTTAGAGTGCACAAGTGAAAAGTGTGGCATGACAGCATACTGGATTGTAACTGACATACACAAATGATAGTTTAAATAGCCCAAGACGCAAGAATCAGTAAAATAATGACATTTAAATGATGTGCTAAATAAATAGCACCATTTTCTCAGTAGGTGCAAGGGCAGGATAATTACAATAACCATTACAACGTTTTGCTTTGAATATTGTTGAATAATAATTACAAATAAAAAATATAAAGTAATTGAAGAATGTCTCTTCTGAGTTATAAAATTATAGTTTAATTCACATAGACAGTTTTACTGGGTTTAAAATGTTACTTAAAATTACATGAAGTAATAAGTATAAAATTTGAATTTCGAATATTGACTAGTGTTTATTAGGACAATAAATGCTGTAATTTTAAACATCAGATGCAGGATTTGGACACATTTCACAGTGATTGATATCAGTAATGCATTGTTCTCGGTACCAATACATAAAGAAAGTCAATTTTGGTTTGTATTTACTTATAAAGGGAAAAGATACACCTATACAAGACTCAAGGGTATGTGGAAAGTCCGACAATCTATTCACAAGCAATGCATGCAAGCATGTCCAAATTTGACCCTCCAGGAGGAGGACAAAAGTCCTGATATACGTAAATGACATGTTAGCATCACCGGATAAGGAAACCTGTAGAAAAGATACATTAGCCTTATTAAATCATCTACATTGTAAAGGACACAAAGTAAACAAAACAGAAGTCCAATTATGCAAAACAGAAGTAAAACATCTAGGACATTCTCTGAACAAAGATGGACGCACTTTTGTGGAAAGTAGAAAAACAGCAGTACTACAAGTACAAAAACCACAAACAAAGAAGCTTATTATGTAATTTTTAGGCTCAACTAATTACTGTAGAAGTTGGATACCAAATTATGCTGAAATAGTAGCTCCATTAAGTAAATTAATGTATGAAAAAGATCTACAAATGTCAACACCTGTAGAGTGGAATTTAGAAGATAAACCAGCATTTTGTAAAATAAAAATAGAATAGGATGTGCGGTTGTTACAGCAACTGAAGTTTTGAAAGCTATCAAATGACCATCAAATTACTCAATGCAAGCTGCACAACTAGTTGCACAAAAGTATGTCAATTAATAAACGATCAAAATGCTACAATCCACACAGATATTCTCTACAGTACACACATTTGCACAACACTGGCAAAATAGAGGAATGATTACGTTAACAGGAAAACTTGTAAACACATGGAGAACTATTAAAAGAATGATTAAAAGCGGTACAGTTACCAGCTAAAATAGCAATGTGAAAATGTGCGGCACACACCAAAGGAACGGATGCAATATCACGTTTGCAAACAAAACAACAAAACAAATAGCAGAAGAAGAAATTCAAGTTTTTAAACTACAAACTAGTGACATGAATGATGATATACTAAAAGGCATGCAACAACAAAGTACTCCAAAAGAAAAAGATGAATGGATATAAAAAAATAAAAAATAAAAAACGGAAGAAAGAAGACATCTATGTATGTCCAGACAATAAACCATCAATCAATGTTTATTTATATAGCCCCAAATCACAAATGTCTCAAAGGACTGCACAAATCATTACGACTACAACATACTCGGAAGAACCCACAAAAGGGCAAGGAAAACTCACACCCAGTGGGCAGGGAGAATTCACATCCAGTGGGACGCCAGTGACAATGCTGACTATGAGAAACCTTGGAGAGGACCTCAGATGTGGGCAACCCCCCCCCCCCCCCCCCCCCCCCTCTAGGGGACCGAAAGCAATGGATGTCGAGCGGGTCTAACATGATACTGTGAAAGTTCAATCCATAGTGGCTCCAACACAGCCGCGAGAGTTCAGTTCAAGCGGATCCAAGACAGCAGCGAGAGTCCCGTCCACATGAAACCATCTCAAGCGGATCAGCAGCGTAGAGATGTCCCCAACCGATACAGGCGAGCGGTCCATCCTGGGTCTCGACTCTGGACAGCCAGTACTTCATCCATGGTCATCGGACCGGACCCCCTTCACAAGGGAGGGGGGGACATAGGAGAAAGAAAAGAAGCGGCAGATCAACTGGTCTAAAAAGGAGGTCTATTTAAAGGCTAGAGTATACAGATGAGTTTTAAGGTGAGACTTAAATGCTTCTACTGAGGTAGCATCTCGAACTGTTACCGGGAGGGCATTCCAGAGTACTGGAGCCCGAACGGAAAACGCTCTATAGCCCGCAGACTTTTTTTGGGCTCTAGGAATCACTAATAAGCCGGAGTCTTTTGAACGCAGATTTCTTGCCGGGACATATGGTACAATACAATCGGCAAGATAGGCTGGAGCTAGACCGTGTAGTATTTTATACGTAAGTAGTAAAACCTTAAAGTCACATCTTAAGTGCACAGGAAGCCAGTGCAGGTGAGCCAGTACAGGCGTAATATGATCAAACTTTCTTGTTCTTGTCAAAAGTCTAGCAGCCGCATTTTGTACCAACTGTAATCTTTTAATGCTAGACATGGGGAGACCCGAAAATAATACGTTACAGTAATCGAGACGAGACGTAACAAACGCATGGATAATGATCTCGGCGTCTTTAGTGGACAAAATGGAGCGAATTTTAGCGATATTACGGAGATGAAAGAAGGCCGTTTTAGTAACGCTTTTAATGTGTGACTCAAAGGAGAGAGTTGGGTCGAAGATAATACCCAGATTTTTTACAGAGTCACCTTGTTTTATTATTTGGTTGTCAAATGCTAAAGTTGTATTATTAAATAGAGGTCGGTGTCTAGCAGGACCGATAATCAGCATTTCCGTTTTTTTGGCATTAAGTTGCAAAAAGTTAGCGGACATCCATTGTTTAATTTCATTAAGACACACTTCCAACTGACTACAGTCCAGCGTGTTGGTCAGCTTTAGGGGCATGTAGAGTTGGGTGTCATCAGCATAACAGTGAAAGCTAATACCGTATTTGCGTATGACGTCACCTAGCGGCAGCATGTAGATGCTGAAGAGTACAGGGCCAAGGACCGAACCCTGGGGAATTCCACACGTTACCTTAACATAGTCCGAGGTCACACTGTTATGGGAGACGCACTGCATCCTATCAGTAAGATAAGAGTTAAACCATGACAGGGCTGAGTCTGACATACCAATTCGTGTTTTGATACGCTCTAATAAAATATTATGATCGACGGTATCGAAAGCAGCGCTAAGATCGAGCAGCAGCAACATAGATGACGCATCAGAGTCCATCGTTAGCAATAGATCATTAGTCAATTTTGCGAGGGCTGTCTCAGTCGAGTGATTTGCCCTGAAACCGGATTGAAAGGTTTCACATAGATTGTTAAACGCTAAGTGTTCATTTAGCTGCTCTGCAACAATTTTTTCGAGGATTTTCGAAATAAAGGGAAGGTGAGACACCGGTCGGTAGTTTACCATGAGGTCAAGATCGAGGTTAGGTCTTTTAAGGAGAGGATGAATAACCGCTTTTTTGAATGCAAGGGGAACAGTGCCCGAGGAAAGTGATAAGTTTATAATATTTAGCACTGCTGGACCTAATAATACAAAAAGCTCCTTGATAAGTTTCCCAGGAAGTGGGTCAAGTAAACATGTTGTTTGTTTTATTCCATTTACACATTGTAACAATCCTTCTAATGTTATTTCATCAAAACGAGAGAAACTATTTTGGATATTTGCAGTATCCGCTGTATATACAATCGTATCTGTGTTACTATAACCCCGTTGTAGCTGGGACGCATTGTCTTTAATCTCCTTTCTAATAAGTTCAATTTTCTTATTAAAGAACTTCATAAAGTCATCTGCCGAATGGGTGGAGCTACTGGAAGGAGTCCCTTGTTGGGTTAGCGATGCTACTGTACTAAACAAAAATTTTGGATCGTTTTTATTAATGCGGATGAGATTTGAGTAATAATTAGTTTTAGCTAAGGTAAGCATGCATTTATAAGCTATTAAACTATCACTCCATGCTTGATGGTGCACCTCAAGTTTAGTCGTGCGCCATCTGCGTTCCAGCTTTCTACATAATAATTTCTGAGCCCTAGTTTCTTCAGTAAACCATGGCGTACGCCTTTTTGGAGCCTTTTTTAACTTCAGCGGTGCTATACTATCAATGGTTTCGCGCAAGGCGTTGTTAAAGTTGTTAGTGAGGTTATCAATAGAGCCCACATACTTTGGGAACGGTGCCATTACCGAGGGCAGTAGGTCCGCAAGAGTCGTCGTTGTGGCAGCATTAATGTTGCGGCTGCTATAGCAGTTATTATTATTATTAGCTTGCCGAACATGAGTCTGAACTTCGAATTTTATAAGGTAATGATCGGACATTACTTTAGTATACGGGAGTATCATAACTTTGGAAACGGTGATACCTCTGACAAGCACTAGGTCTATCGTATTACCGCTGCGATGCGTCGGTTCATTTATTATTTGTGTGAGACCACAGCTATCAATTACAGTCTGGAGTGCCACGCACGGTGGGTCCAATGGGATATTCATATGGATATTAAAGTCCCCCATTATAATTATATTATCGGCGTGCGTCACTAGATCAGCAAAAAACTCTGAGAATTCACTAATAAAGTCCGAATAGGGCCCTGGGGGGTGGTAGATAACGGCCAGTCACAGAGGCAGAGGTGTGGCAGACTTCATAGAAAGCACCTCAAACGATTTATATTTAATATTTAAGTTAGGACTAAAGTTAAAGTTTTCGTTGTATATTAGTGCGACACCCCCTCCCCTTTTGAGGTGACGGGCAATATGCGCATTCCTATAGTTAGGAGGGGATGCCTCATTTATCGCAAAAAAGTCGTCTGGTTTAAGCCAGGTTTCGCTAAGACCGATGACGTTAAGGTTGTTGTCTCTAATGACCTCATTGACTAATAACGTTTTGGGAGACAAAGATCTGATGTTTAGAAAGCCCATATTATAGGTAGTGGGCTGTTTTAAGGAGTTGTTGATAAAATTATCCGTAGTAGCAATATTAATAATGTTGCGTTTGTTATGCGCAGTGTACTTAAAATAATTACCACCATATCTAGGAATTGATATGACGGGAATTTTCAGATTGTCTACTTGGCGCTGCGATAAACTGAACGCATAAAAATTTGCCACCTCAGTAGAACGCATGTCTAACTCTGACGTAGTCATAGACACAGTAGAAAAAACATTTTGTGAGTTGTGTATTATTCTACGAAAATTGCTATGTGTACAGGGATCATCCAGCCTGGCGCTGGCTAGTTCTAGCTTAACTGACTCCATACCCAGGCTAGCAGGCTCTGTAATTGCCTGTGACCGGGCTTGCTCTAGTGCAGTTAGTCAAATGTGGCTCAATGCGAAGTCTATGTTCCGAGACAAGAGGATGGCGCCTTCCTGGTTAGGGTGAAGGCCGTCTCTCCTCAGCAAGCCAGGTTTGCCCCAGAAAGAGGGCCAATTATCAATAAACGTAAATCCCTGTTGTCTGCAGAAGCTATCCAGCCACTTGTTAAGAGAGACTAATCTGCTATATCTCTCATCATTGCCTCTCCCAGGCAGGGGGCCAGAGACAATTACTCGATGCCTGGACATCTTTCTGGCGAGATTACAAGCCCTGGCTATGTTTCTCTTTGTAATCTCTGATTGTCTCATCCTAACGTCATTGGAGCCAACGTGTATTACTATATTCGCATAACTAGTGGTGCGGTTAGCCTGCCGTACGTGTTTACTAGACCTGTTGCGAGTTATCTCCCTAAGATTAGCTTCAATGTCAGGTGCTCTGCCCCCGGGAATACACTTAATTGTGGCTGGTTTGCTAAGCTTTATGTTTCGGGTGATGGAGTCCCCTATGACTAAAGTGTGGTGCCCGGTAGACTGGGGTGTAGGACTAGCTAAAGGGCTAAATCTATTATGCGTCTCAACCGGTACACCGTAGCTTGTAGGCCGGTTAGGGCTACTACAAGCTGGGCTAGTTAGCTCGCTACAGCTAACGCTAGCAGATGTGTCCACAACATCTAAAGTTACGAAATTACACTGCTCTAACTGGCGGACACGGCTCTCTAGCAAAGCCAACCTATCCATGAGTAAAGTGCACGAAGCGCAGGAAGCCATACTCACAGAAACTTTCCGTCGCCGAGTGGGGTGCCAGCTGTCTTCGGGAAACCAATCTTATCAAACATCTGTATAAGTGGGCAGCAGTATTGAGCTAGCAAGGGAATACTTCGGCGGCTACATCCAGCGGCTACATCCAGCGGCCTGTGAAGCAGGGGAGTATAGTACCAGCGGGGGCCGTCTACGGAGCAGACGCCAGCGGTGTGATCGGAAACGCGGATGCCGAGCGGGGCTAAAAACAAAGCAGAAGGCTAATCCCCACAGAACACCACTTCCCTCCATCCTGAAGCTGGATTTAAATGGAAGATGCGAGACTACTGGTCTGGGTAAGGAGTCAGTTAAATTAGAACAATTTTTTTCTGCTTTGATTGTTTCAGACTTGGACATGTGTTCTACTGAGAGGGCAAACTATGATGCGTTCAGTTTATCAAAGCAACAAACAAACAATCGGAAAATTTCCGTCGTATCAATTCCTAGATATGGTCATAATTATACTAAATGCACTGGGCCTAATAAACACAACATTATTAATATTGCTACTACGGATAATTTGATAAAAAATTCCCTAAAACAGCCCACTACCTATAATATAGGTTTTTTAAACATAAGATCATTGTCTCCCAAAACGTTGTTAGTTAATGATATCATCAGAGACAACAATCTTAACGTCATCGGTCTCAGCGAAACCTGGCTTAAACCAAACGACTTTTTTGCGCTAAATGAGGCATGTCCTCCTAACTTTACACATGCGCATATTGCCCGTCCTCTTAAAAGGGGTTGGGGCGGTCGCACTACTATACAACGAAAACTTTAACCTTACTCCTAACATAATTAATAAATATAAATAGTTTGAGGTGCTTACTATGAGGTTTGTCACACCGCTGCCTCTACACCTGGCTGTTATCTACTGCCCCCCAGGGCCCTATTCGGACTTTATCAATGAATTCTCAGAGTTCGTTGCTGATCTAGTGACACACGCCGATAATATAATCATAATGGGAGACTTTAATATCCATATGAATACCCCATCGGACCCACCGTGCGTAACGCTACAGACTATAATTGATAGCTGTGGTCTCACACAAATAATAAATGAACCCACACATCGCAACGGTAATACGATAGACCTAGTGCTTGTCAGGGGTATCACCGCTTCCAAAGTTACGATACTCCCGTGTACTAAAGTATTGTCCGATCATTACCTTATAAAATTCGAGGTTCAGACGCATGTTCGTCAAACTAATAATAATAATAACTGCTATAGGAGCCGCAACATTAATACGGCCACAACGACAACTCTTGCTGACCTACTGCCCTCGGTAATGGCACCATTCCCAAAGTATGTGGGCTCTATTCACTAACCTCACTAACAACTTTAACGACGCCCTGCGCGAAACCATTGATAACATAGCACCGCTAAAGTTAAAAAAGTCTCCAAAAAAGCGTACCCCGCGGTTTACAAAAGAAACTAAAGCTCAGAAATTATTATGTAGAAAGCTGGAACGCAAATGGCGCACGACTAAACTTGAGGTGCACCATCAAGCATGGAGTGATAGTTTAATAACTTATAAACACATGCTTACCTTAGCTAAAGCTAAATATTACTCAAATCTCATCCACCGTAATAAAAATGATCCTAATATTTTGTTTAGTACAGTAGCATCGCTAACCCCACAAGGGACCCCTTCCAGTTGCTCCACCCACTCAGCTGACGACTTTATGCAATTCTTTAGTAAGAAAATTGAAGTCATTATAAAGGATATTAAAGACAATGCGTCCCAGCTACAACTGGGTTCTATTAACACAGATGGGACTGTACTGACCTCCAAAATAGTTTCTCTCTTTTGGATGAAATAACATCAGAAGAATTGTTACAACATGTAAATGGAATGAAACAAACAACATGTTTACTTGACCCACTTCCTGGGAAACTCTTCAAGGAGCTCTTTTTATTATTAGGTCCATCAGTGCTTAATATTATAAACTTATCACTTTCCTCGGGCACTGTTCCCCTAGCATTCAAAAAAGTGGTTATTCATCCTCTTCTTAAAAGACCTAACCTCGATCCTGACCTCATGGTAAACTACCGACCGGTGTCTCACCTTCCCTTTATTTCAAAAATCCTCGAAAAAATTGTTGCGGAGCAGCTAAATGAACACTTAGCGTCTAACAATCTATGTGAAACCTTTCAATCCGGTTTCAGGGCAAATCACTCCACGGAGACAGCCCTCGCAAAAATGACTAATGATCTATTGCTAACGATGGATTCTGATGCGTCATCTATGTTGCTGCTCCTCGATCTTAGCGCTGCTTTCGATACCGTCGATCATAATATTTTATTACAACGTATCAAAACACGAATTGGTATGTCAGACTTAGCCCTGTCTTGGTTTAACTCTTATCTTACTGATAGGATGCAGTGCGTCTCCCTTAACAATGTGACCTCGGACTACGTTAAGGTAACGTGTGGAGTTCCCCAGGGTTCGGTCCTTGGGCCTGTACTCTTCAGCATCTACATGCTGCCGCTGGGTGACATCATACGCAAATACGGTGTTAGCTTTCACTGTTATGCTAATGACACCCAACTCTACATGCCCCTAAAGCTGACCAACACGCCGGATTGTAGTCAGCTGGAGGCGTGTCTTAATGAAATTAAACAATGGATGTCCGCTAACTTTTTGCAACTCAACACCAAAAAACGGAAATGCTGATTATCGGTCCTGCTAGACACCGACCTCTATTTAATAATACAACTCTAACATTTGACAACCAAACAATTAAACAAGGCGACTCGGTAAAGAATCTGGGTATTATCTTCGACCCACCTCTCTCCTTTGAGCCACACATTAAAAGCGTTACTAAAACGGCCTTCTTTCATCTCCGTAATATCGCTAAAATTCGCTCCATTCTGTCCACTAAAGACGCCGAGATCATTATCCATGCGTTTGTTACGTCTCGCCTCGATTACTGTAACGTATTATTTTCGGGTCTCCCTATGTCTAGCATTAAAAGATTACAGTTGGTACAAAATGCGGCTGCTAGACTTTTGACAAGAACAAGAAAGTTTGATCACATTACGCCTGTACTGGCTCACCTGCACTGGCTTCCTGTGCAGGTGAGCCACTTAAGATGTGACTTTAAGGTTTAACTACTTACGTATAAAATACTACACGGTCTAGCTCCATCCTATCTTGCCGATTGTATTGTACCATATGTCCCGGCAAGAAATCTGCGTTCAAAGGACTCCGGCTTATTAGTGATTCCCAAAGCCTAAAAAAAGTCTGCGGGCTATAGAGCGTTTTCATTTCGGGCTCCAGTACTCTGGAATGCCCTCCCGGTAAAAGTTTGAGATGCCACCTCAGTAGAAGCATTTAAGTCTCACCTTAAAACTCATTTGTATACTCTAGCCTTTAAATAGACTCCCTTTTTAGACCAGTTGATCTGCCGTTTCTTTTTTTTTTCTCCTATGTCCCACTCTCCCTTGTGGAGGGGGTCCGTTCCGATCCGGTGGCCATGTACTGCTTGCCAGTGTATCGGCTGGGGACATCTCTGCGCTGCTGATCCGCCTCCGCTTGGGATGTTTTCCTGCTGGCTCCGCTGTGAACGGGACTCTCGCTGCTGTGTTGGATCCGCTTTGGACTGGACTCTCGCGACTGTGTTGGATCCATTATGGATTGAACTTTCACAGTATCATGTTGAACCCGCTCGACATCCATTGCTTTCCTCCTCTCCAAGGTTCTCATAGTCATCATTGTCACCGACGTCCCACTGGGTGTGAGTTTTCCTTGCCCTAATGTGGGCCTACCGAGGATGTCGTAGTGGTTTGTGTTGTGGTTTGTGCAGCCCTTTGAGACACTAGTGATTTAGGGCTTTATAAGTAAACATTGATTGATTGATTGATTGTACTCATGCCTCAACAGGAGGGATGGTGACCCTTATACAGATTTACTATACTACCTACAGCTTTTATTCTTATTAAAAAAAAAAAAAAATTGTTGTAGGGCATACATGACCTGTGCGAAGCCAATTCTCCAAACCAAAACACCCGTTCCAACATCTATGTATGGATTTTATGGAACTAAAAAAAAGTGAAGAAAAACCGTATTGTCTGGTCATAGTAGATGCATTTTTAGAGTGGGTAAAACTATTTCCCAAAGGAAAAGCAGATGTGCTAACAGTAGGAAAAGCACTATGCAAAATATAACACCGAGATAGGGTATAACTAAATCCATACGGTGACAATGGACCTCATTTTGTAAATCAATTAATCGAGAATAAGAAGCTATTTAACCAACAGGAAGCAATATGTGAAGATGGGTGAAAATATGTCAACATGGCTGGATATATCTTGTGGTCAATACTGGGACCAAGATTGTTTAATCTTTATATAAACAACATTTGTAAAGTTACAAAGGATTTAAAGTTAGTTTTATTTGCAGACTGCTTTCTGTTCATGAGAGAACATACAGAAGATAATACAAATAACAGAAGAAACAAACAAATTAAAATAAAATAAAAAACGGTTTGATAAAAACAGACTCTTTGAATCTCAGTAAAACTAAAATAATGCTATTTGGTAACAGTAGAAAAGAGCATCAGACACGAATACAAATAGACGAAGTAGATATTGAAAGGGTAAAAGTAACCAGATTTTGGGGACTGTTAATAGATGATAAAATGAACTGGAAATCTCATATACAACATAAAGTGGCAAAAAAAACAAACAAACAAAAAAAACCTTTTCAAATATGGGGAAATATTAAAGTATGGTGATTTGGTAAAATTGCAAACAGCTAAAATGATGTACAAAGCAAATTATAGCCTGCTAGCAAAGAATGTACAACAATTTTTCTCAACTAAAGAGGAGAAATATAACCTTAGACGGGAAAATTTAATTTAAAACATTTGTATGCACGTACAACACTTAGAACCTTTAGCATATCAGTATGTGGAATTAAATGATGGAATGGATTAAGTAAAGAAGTTAATCATTGTACTGATATGATCCAGTATAAGAGCTTGTTCAAATTAATAGTGCTCACAAAGTACAAAGAAGAAGAATTATGAGAAATACTTTCAACCTTACTGAAAATAAGAGATTTCTGCATCTCAGTATGTTGGTATTGACTAAATTAATTGATTAAATATTACAAAACTGTTGTGTATACTAATTCACAGATGTTATTTTATTATAAAAAGGTCAGTAAATGATTCTATATATTTGTAAACGCTCTGAAGTGGGAAAGGGGTAAGGATTAAATAAGTTTTGCTTCTTCCTACTCTTTTTTGGACATGATGTAAAGTGAAATGATACGGAACTGTGTGAAATACTGTAAGTGTGTTCATGTTCAAAATAAACTAAAGAAAGAAAGAAAGAAAGAAAATAGGATCATTATTCCACATTGAACTCAAAAACCCCTGTGCTTGTTATCCATAAAGCGCAGGACTAGTGGAAAGGAAAAATGTAACAATTAAAAACAGACCAAAGAAATGTATGGAAGAAGCAAAA
>NC_084614.1:33484502-33494502 GCF_033978795.1 Nerophis ophidion | reverse complement strand
TCAAGTTCAAATCCTTGGCAGTAATTGCTAGTATTCAATGCTGTGACTTCTTCCTGGAAAATATTATAGAGTGGTGGTCAACCCAGCCAAGATGGCCGTTGTGCAGGAACGTGTGCAGGACTCCCCACCTTGAAAATTAGGGGTGCTCTGTGTGCAGGTGTGTGGACCACCCAGGGTGAAATAATACTGCCAAAAGTTTTAACTTGAGAAACAAAAAAAAAATGTACAGAGATTTTTTTCCAACTTGTGAATCATTATGGGTAAGTAAAAGCATTTTTGTTCTGGCAGCAATTTCACTCCATACAGAGCGTGAAGTTGTTTTGGCGCCGTTGTAGCCGACACCAACACGTGTTGGTGTTGCACAAATGGACATCATTGATCAACGGCCTCCCCATCAGTCTGAAAACATTTAATTGGACGTTACGATGCGGGCGCCCTGAGGTAAGTGCGGCTAATATTGAGCATACCAAAACGACTCTCATCTCAAACACAACTGGGGGGGTGGGGGATATGGGGGAATTTTGCCCATCAGTCACAACACACCTCTCTCTTTTTCGTGTTCACAATGATGAAACAAACCCTGCTAGCAACAGGTGGCTGAAACGCCCCAAATCGAGGGTCACCTGTAAGCGTTTGAAGGCACGTGGTTCAATGTTTCACCAAGTTTTTTTTTTTTTTTTTTCCACAACTGTTTTTTGACAAAAAGCTGATGCACAATTGTGAGGCTTCCACTGGGACAGGGATGGGCAAACTACGACCCACGGGCCACAACCAGGTGGTCTTTCTAATCTGGCCCGCCAAGTATTAGACATAAATTAAGCAAAGATCGGTTTTGAAAACAGAACTGATACTAGATCAATAATGCTCCCACCAAAAAAGAATCCAAGTGTTAACTCTGTAATATAATTTTCATGTTTATTTGATAGGCTTCACGGTGGCAGAGGGGTTAGTGCATCTGCCTCACAATACGAAGGTCCTGCAGTCCTGGGTTCAATCCCGGGCTCGGGATCTTTCTGTGTGGAGTTTGCATGTTCGCCCCGTGAATGTGTGGGTTCCCTCCGGGTACTCCGGCTTCCTCCCACTTCCAAAGACATGCACCTGGGGATAGGTTGATTGGCAACACTAAATTGGCCCTAGTGTGTGAATGTGAGTGTGAATGTTGTCTATCTGTGTTGGCCCTGCGATGAGGTGGCGACTTGTCCAGGGTTGCCCGATTGTAGCTGAGATAGGCGCCAGGGCCCCCCGCGACCTCAAAAGGGAATAAGCGGTAGTAAATGGATGGATGGATGTTTATTTGATATATTTTTTTTACCTTTATACAACCAGGGAAGTCCCATTGACATGAACAATCTCTTTTTCAAGGGAGTGCTGCACATGCATACACCGGACCTAAGTGGGTGATTTTGCCCGTGGTTAGGATGGCATAAGCTGGAATCGAACTTACAACCTTCAGGTTGCTGGCACGGCCGCTCTACCATCTGAACCACACCGACCTGATATATTGTTGAAACAAGATGTATTATAATGAAAATCAAATCCTATGTTTGAGAAGTCTACCCGTAGTTCCAACAGAAATATGCTTTGAGATGCACCAAATACATGATACGTTTAAAAAGCCAATGTGGCCCCTGATCCAAAACGTTTGCCCACCACTGAACTAGAATGTTCTTAAGAGCTGCAAGTGTCTTCTGTTGGGAGATGCATTTTAGATTCATCCTGAAATTTGCTGACTCGTCCTAAATTTGAGTAGTGTTTTATCTTGAAGTTAGCACATGAAAACAAGAGTGACAACTGCCTATCAGTAGTGACCTTTTTCTGCACACTAAAAAGGCAACATAAATGATTTTCTGGATATTTTTGCACATTTGATTCTCTATTCGGACCCCTAGCCTTAAAACACCTCCCTACACGAATGGCATGCGAGCAGTGTATGTATGCCATTACATTAAAAACATGGCGTCACAAGCAACACTGAAATAAAAGCGTAAAATACACTAAATAAAACCAACATAAAAGGCAATGAAAGTGAAAGTGAAAGGCTCGTTCAGTCGATTTTCTTGCTGCGCAGTCGGAGTGTGTCCAGCGAGTATCTGCACACAGGGCCCGTGTGTTGCGAGAGCAGGGTCAGGAACTTTCCGTGGAGCAGCGTCAGCAGTGTCTGGTGGCCCGTCGCCCACACGCGGTACCAAGGCCCGTAAAAAGGATCGGACACGGCCGGGCACAGCATATTGTTGAGGTTCACCTCTGTCGCCTGTGGGCCAACACAATCATCTTTATGTTCTGCATACAACTGTCAAATGAACATTTTTGCTGACTCCTCCTGTTCCTTCCTGCCTTCAATCCACAGGGATTGGTGATGTAGGGGCAGACTACACCCCATCACTGCTGAAAGGTTTAATACAACTTTTAATAGTCACGTTATGCAGTCTTTTCCATTCATCTTTGGATGGAAAACATACATAAAAACATTTGGTGGTAACCTGTTTGCCCCCGCTCATAAGCAGAGAGTAATTTCACCACAACTAGTGTGTGTGTGTGCGTGTTACTATCAGTGGTACTTTAATTTGAACTTAAATAAGCACATTAGAATTAAAGCTGAAAAGACACCAAAATAGAAATCACCATGGGGGACAGCAAATGATACAGTACAGTACTTTGTTAATACTGTGTTAGAATGTTTCAAAACATATTTATCGTTAATGTATACTCTTTCTGTAATGCTCCTCAGAAGATGACTGACTTAACAGATCCATGTATTATTATTTTGACACGTGCTGATTTTGCACAGCAGAAAATGAGGACCAAATATATTAAATTTCACAAAAATGTATATTTGAGCCAGTAAGCCTAGCTGAATGCTGAGGTGAGAGCTCTTCTGAAAACTACAAATGCTGCGTTCAGAGCAGGGGAAACATCAGCACCCATAGTGGCGAGCAAAGATCTGATTGCAGGCATCGCGAAGATCAAAGCCACATACGCTCCCTAAAAATCCAGGGTCAATTTAACACCAACGACTCCCCGGAGCATGTAGAATGGCATTAGGTGCATTGAAAGTACAACATCAGGGATGTACAATGTCCAGGGGAACCTTTCTTGCCAGGTACCCTCAAGAATTATTACGCCCGCTTCGAAGGCCCTGACAACCCCCCCCCCCCCCAACACCAGACTCACCCCACCACCAGGTGACACGCCCCTCAGTGTGACCACAGCAGATGTGAGGAGGACCCTTTAGCAGGAGCTAAAGAGCTTCACAGTGACAGTCCTGAATGACTACCGACCTGTTGCGCTAACCCCGGTAGTCATGAAGTGCTTCGAGAGGCTGGTCATGACTCACATCAAGGACTAGATCGACATCAATGAGGACCCCCATTAGTACGCCTTTAGAAAAAAAAGCTCCACTAATGATGCCATCTCGTTAGCGGTCCACACAGCCCTCACCCACCTGGATAGTAAAAACTCCTGTCTGCCTGCTCTTCCTGGACTTCTTCTCAGCCTTCAACACCATCAACCCACAGACCCTGGTGCAGAAGCTTGCCTCTCTCGGACTGAGCCCCCCACTGGTGAACTGGGTCCTACACTTCCTGGCCACTAGACCTCAGAAAGTCAGGATCCATCACAGTGTGTCCTCCTCCATCACCCCCAGCACAGGCTCTCCCAAGGGTTGTGTGCTGAGCCCCCTCCTAGTCACGATGCTGTATATATATATATATATATAGATATGACTGCTCGGCGAGCTGTCATATAGTAAAGTTTACGGGTGACACAGCAGTAGTGGGACACATCACTAACAAGTCCCAATACAGACAGGAGGTTGAACAACAGGAGCAGTGGTGCAGAGAAAACCACCTCCACATCAATGTGAAGAAGACCAAGGAGATGGTGGTGAACTTCAGAAGGGACACATGCCCCCCTCCTCTACTGTACATCAGAGTAGCTGTGGAAATGGTTTCCATCTTCAGGTACCTGGGTGTGCACATAACCAAGGACCTCACCTGGAGCACCAACACATCCTTTCTGGTCAGGAAGGCACACCAGCAACTCTACTTCATCAGGAAGCTACGGCTAGATGGGCTTGGGAGCTCAGTCCTGAGGAGCTTTTACAAGAGTGTGGTGGAGAAGAAGGCACTGCACAGGGTGGTGAATGCTGCACAGAAGACCGGGGGAATCAGCCTTCTCGACACCTCAGAACTTTACACGCGGAAATGCAGGGGGAGGGTTTCCACTTACCCTGCACCCTTTCAACCCCTCCCCTCAGGCAAGCGACTGCAGAGCATAAGGAGTAAAACCACCAGGCTCAGAGATATCTTCTTCCCTGACGCTGTCAAGCTGCTGAACGCTAGCCGGGGCTCCATAGTCTCCATCTGCTCTTCTATCTTGTTGCATGCACAGATAATATTAAAGTTTAGGAGATACACAGAAGGGCTGCTTAACATCCTCTATTCACATTCAAATTGCAACTTTTCTTTATTTTGATTTTACACTAGCCTGATTCAAAATGTTCGAGAATTGATTAAAAGAAATAAAAAAATGTAATATTTGACAATATATATATATATATATATATATATATATATATATATATATATATATATATATATATATATATATATATATATATATGTATGTATGTATATATATATATATATATATATATATATATATATATATATATATATCTGCCAATTTTTTTTTTTTTTACAAATAATACATTTTTGGATTGAACATTAAATGCTGACGTTCTTATTATTATTGATACTTTTGCTTTTATACATTTTTGATTTTCCTTTTTTCAGTATCATATTTAATAAGTAATTTATGTCTACTAAATTGATTTGTAAATTTGTATCCTAAATATTGTTGAGATGGGATTGGGTTGTAGTTAATCCATTCTATTTTATTTGATTGAATAATATTCTGGGATTTTTGTAAATCAAATCTTAAAAAACATTTTTTAGACCAACACTGTTATTATCAGTTTTGTCAGCAGCCAAGATGAGCTTTTGAAACCTGTAACCTGTTATGAAAAGGTTTTTATTATAATTTATATACCAAATAATATATTACGATTGAATCGAATCATCATCCCAAGATTTGCATTTGAATTGTGAGGTGCTCAAAGATTCCCACCTCTAATATGCAGTAATTTTTTTGGTCAAAATGAAAAGAACGCATACATTTTGCCAGAAAGTATATCATTGACGCATGTGTTACCAGCCTTTTCGTGTGCCACATAAAATGAAGTGACAGGCCACATCTGGCCCCTGGGCCTTGACACCTTCGAACCGAACCATGATTTTTGTGAACCACAATTTTAATGTCTGGTAAAGTAACTTGTCGTCCAGGTAGTGGAGTAACTTGGATTCTTAACACACCTAGTTTTTACCTGGTTAGCTAGAAAATAAGAAGACAAAGCTACAAAGATCGATGTTGCCAATTTGGCAAAATTGTTGCTATATTTAGCAAGTATTCATACCTATGTTAGGCCTGGGGGAAATATCGATTTTATCAATAAATTTGTTTTTTTGTTGTAGCTGATTTAAAAAATTAAAAAATCAGTTTTTCTTCTCTTCCTCTGGCATAGTGTTTGCCCCCATGAGTTTCCGTAGCCCTCGCCTGCCCCTTACTTCCTTAATGTGGATTCACAAGCCTTTGCTGCAATGTTTGTTTAAAAAAAGGCAGCATCACAAAGAACTTACTCTAGCATCTTAAACAGCATCGAGCAGAGCAAATGCAAATATTTACAAGGCAAATAAGACTGCAGCAACAACAAAGTCCTGCTTAAAAGCAGCTTACTTTGGTGGAATCATTTATGATACTTTGCATTTTGCTGTTGTCGACTGAATATCTTCCCACTTGAAGCCAAACCACCGCCAGATGATGGACCCCCTGCTCTTTATTTTGGGCATTTATTGTTCTTCCTCCATTTGTGATCAGTTTCACACCATCTCTCTCTTGTATTGTCACAAGCTCCGCTCCGCTCGACCTGCCTCAGCTAACGTTAGCTATGCTGATACCTCTCTGGTCGGCGAGAGCGTATGATAGCCATGCTAACGTTAGTTGAGGCAAGAGTTGAGGCAAGAGCGTGTGACGCTAGACGCGCGACTGTATGTGACGTATGTAAGAAGGCGGGCTTGTTTTATGTCTCTGTGAGAAGGAGACACAAGAAGGAGTGAGAAACACCAGTAATGTAATGCACGCAGCTAAAAGCAAGTGTGTGAGAACATATAATCGAATATTACGATATAGTCATTTTCTATATCGCAGACTAACCTGCGATATATCGTTTATATCGATATATCGCCCAGCCCTACCTCCAACATCAGTACACACTAACAAGGAGCCCAGGATACTTCAATTAATCAATCAATCAACCAATCAATGTTTATTTATATAGCTCTAAATCACTAGTGTCTCGAAGGGCTGCACAAACCACAACGACAACCTCGGTAGAGCCCACATAAGGGCAAGGAAAACTCACACACAATGGGACGTCGGTGACTTCAGGGTAAAGCCTGCGTTTATCCACTTACTATAAAACTATACAGTCATATTTTTGTATTTATTTGCATACAATATACAATACTATATTTTTACATAGAGAGTTATTTTACTCAAGACATACATTTTAAGTTTGCACTGATTTTTATTACTATTTATTGATCTTTGGTAATTGATTTCCTCGTGACACCAAAAGGGACAAGCGATAGAAAATGGATGGATGGATGGATGGATGGTGATTGATTAATTGGAGTGTATTTGCATGTAATGTGCAATGCTACATTTTTATTTACAGAAGTATTTTATTCTAGATGGAAGTTTTAAGTTTTTACTTCATTAATCTGAACATTAGAGATTACTTGCATGCAATGTTCAATGCTACAGTTTTGTTTACAGAAGTAATTTATTTAGGTATTGCCTCCCAGACGAAGCTCTTAATATAGTTCTTTGAAATATATTGCATACAAAATACAATTTACATCTGGTCTAAAAACAAGAAAATTATACAAATCTTTATTTTGCCAGGAGTAATCTGTATTATGCCAGGAGTAAGATGCAGTTTCAAGCAACTAGTTTTTGGTCAACTGAAAGCAAAACTGGTTTTGAATTATCACTGGCATTTGTATTCATTGGTTACTTTAAAAAGTAGGAAAACATAAAATTTTTTTGTGAATAAAAACCCCCAAAGATTTTATTTTTAGGCTATACCGCCCAGGCCGAACCCATTTATATTCTGTTTTTCAAAACACAGCAGGCAACAAAGAGTTATCAGACACTTTTAGAAACCTTAAAGCAGCTTAATGTTGTTGTGCCCCCTCTACAACAACAAAAGTGACAGAAAAAAGTTATTTTCTATTTTCACATTGTTTTTTCTCTATCTGCATTTTACAGCAGATTTAAAGATTACTAGCATATTCGTCGTGGCCAATTTTGCAGCCTCTCCCAACACCTAATAGCCAAAATAGATTTGGCTTATTCTGTATAGCTCGGTTGGTAGAGTGGCCGTGCCAGCAACTTGAGGGTTGCAGGTTCGATTCCCGCTTCCGACATCCTAGTCACTGCCGACAAGACACTTTAACCACCTGCTCCCAGTGCCACCCACACTGGTTTAAATGTAACTTAGATATTGGGTTTCACTATGTAAAGCGCTTTGAGTCACTTGAGAAAAGCGCTATATAAATATAATTCACTTCACTTCACTATTTGTCACACAACAGTTCTAGATAAAAAAAATGTTTGGGTTTATTTCCTTCCAAAGACGCTCATCACCACATTTACAATTCAACATGTTTAAAAAGGAGTCAGAAGAAGCAGAACTTATGTAAACCTTTTCCAAGTCTCAGTAATTACAAATAGATTGTTCACGTCCTGTGTTTTAATGTGAGCATTTTTTATTTAGGAGGAGACAAAAAGTGAATGTTGGCAGATGGCTTATAAAAACAAAAAAAAAAAGTGTAATAATGAATCATAAACATGTCTTGTGATTGAAGAACAAGTATTTTTTCTGTTTAATTTAATATAGTTCTTATTCAGACCTCTTTACATTTTCATTCTTTGTAACACTGCTGCCATCTGCTGAAACCCTTTAAGTACTTTTTAAATGTACACACGGCACCCAATTGTGTCAGAAAAATAAAGACTCCCCTAAAGAAGACTGGAGGCAATTTCATTTTGTGTAGTAAATGTTTTGGTAGCATCTTCATCCCGACTCATGTTAATGTCATGCACAAGTTGAAATAATTGTCAAATATGTATTGTAACAATACAACTAAAGAAGGGCTCACCCTGCATACATTTCCAAATAATGGGAATAAGAGCAAATTATTAACCTCTTTTGTAAAATTAATATGCCCAAAATGGGACGCACTAACTGAGAGCAATGTATTTTGCAACTGTCATTTTAATGATTTTGACTTCAATGAAGAATGGTTTTGGTCAGAGATTAGATGGACATTTTTTCAAAGACTGAAATAAGAACTCCCTTTGAAAGGACAAAGTCCATCCATACATCCATTTTCTACCGCTTATTCCTTTCTACCGCTTATCCCCGTTGGGGTCCCTGGTGCCTATCTCAGCTACAATCGGGCGGAAGGCATACACCTTGGACAAGTCGCCACCTCATCGCAGGACCAACACAGATAGACAGACAACATTCACACTCACATTCCCACACAAGTCCAAATGCATACAAAAACTGAGAAAGAAGAGCAGACCTGCCGCTATTTTGCATCCTCTTGATGTTTTCAAAGCTGAAAGAGCAAAGGCTATGATGTCTGTGGAAAAGTAAATGGAAGAGCAGGTATGTCCAGAAATGGCGATTCTTTTATATTTCTTTTTTGCTGTTAAACATTTCAGCACAGTTAGGTACAGATTACCGGTACTCAAAAACTAATTAATATTATGGGAAAATTACTGCCAAATTCAAATAGCAAGTAACTAATAAATAATACAAATATTAGTAATAACAATAACTAATAAAATACATAAATACATGATAACTTGTTGGTGAAATTTCAGTCATCTGGATGCTATGGGTGAGGAAAAAAATGTACTTAAATTATTTTAGCAGACGGCTGCAATGTTACAAACAATAAAAATGTAAAGGCGTCACAATACTTTCTATACCTATTGTATATCGCCAGTTCTTTGTTCAACAGGGATGATTTAAAAATATTTATTTTTGCTCCTAAAAATACAGCCTATTTGCCACCTTCCCTAAAGAAGTGCAAATAACACTGTATATGTGGAGAGACAATCCTTTTGCATCCTTCATTCTTTTTATATCAGAATTCCTGTAAACATGCCGAATGCTTACAATGCTTGTGAGAACAAAAATATCATTAATTAAATCTAACAATTAGTACTTTCATTTGTCTCAATTCACTCAAATCATAAGCACCACCTTGCCTGACCAAACCAAAATATGAATATTACAATAAACATTGTGGCAACAATGAAATATTAAGTGCGGCCAGCAGGGGTCTCTCTCTTACCAAGCCAAGAACTTGCAAGAAGACAAAGTGGTACAGGAAGAGGATGCCGGTGGAGAGCAGCGCCCACCACATGTCCCCCAGGGGCTCAGGTTTGTACACACCTTAAAAAGAAAAGCACACACTAATAAACACAAGTTTGTAAAGTAAAAAAAAAGGTATTGGGAATTACATCAATCATATTTTATTCTTATTTGCAAAAATGTTTTTTCTTACTTTTCGTTAACACTGTACAGGCTACAGAGCATTTTTTTTCCAAACGTTTTTTTGCTTCTTTTGCTTTTCCCTAAACCCTACCCTTTGTTTTACACAAGAAGTAAAGAAAATGACCAAATGCAATCAAATTAAATATAAGATAAGGTATGAATGATCAGTCGGTAATAGTTAATAGAAGTAATAGATAGGAAGATTTCAATAGACTCCTTGATAGACATGTTAAATTGTGCAAATTGAACCACATGATGTTCCTTGCAACAAATACACGAGACTATTAGATAAGTAAGAACTAATGG
>NC_084614.1:33399502-33479502 GCF_033978795.1 Nerophis ophidion | reverse complement strand
TTGAGGGTTTATCGCCCTCATTTCATGATTCATTTTTTACTTTGTTCTGCAAATTTTTATTTCTTTGCGGTATTTTATTTTATATTGAATCTCTATTATTGAAGTATTTCATTTCAAATTATGATTAACTTGCATGTCACAAAATTATTTTCAGACAAAATATATTTATTTTTCCTTTTCCAAATACCAGGTTGGCCACCATTTAAGCACTAATACGGTTTCAAAAATAATGAGCAGATTATGCTTTCTTTACAACTTCTCAATAACTTACACTGAACAATCGAGTGAATATTTTTTTTGCGGTATTTCCCAATATTGTTTCTTTCATGCAAATGCAATGAGGTGACACAAACAGGCCATGATGTTAATTGGGCCCACCTAAAGTTGAATTAAAGGCAAAAAAAGGGGTGGAAGAGAACCAGTGTACAAGGGGAGTTTTAAATGATGCACCAAGTCTGAAAACCTTTCCTTCTAAGTAGAAAGACAACAAAGTCTAGAGCCCGCAACGAGACGATACAGGTGTAAACCAACACCTTACCTCCTTTCCTGAAAAGGTAGACTGGCACCAGGTAGAGCATGGAGTGCTGGATGTAATAGACTTCTTTCTCAAAGGGCAGCTGAAGACAACACAGAGGAGGAATATCAGCCTTGCTGATGATTTAAAGGTAAAAGAACAGTGTACACATGAGAGAAGATCAATCCAACTACTGTACTTTTCCGACAATTAGGCATATTTAAAATCCTTTCACTTTCTCAAAAATCTACGGTGTGCCTTATGTACAGACTAATTCTGGCTGTGCTTAGCGACCTCGAAGCAATTTTATTTGGTATATGGGGAAATGATAAGTGGGACTGGTAGATGGCAGTCACACATAAGAGATACGTGTGGACAGCAGGCGAACAACTGTTCAATGAATATGGCTAGCAAACAAGGCCAAAACTTTGATACGTTATTGAGAATATAACACAAGGCGTTCAAGTCTGTCACAATGTTTTAGTCTGACTTTGGTAAGCTACAAAACAGCACCGCTTGCTGGATTGTCCGTGTATTACAGCTACCGTAGTCATACGTACTGTGCTTCAACGTATGGTCAGGGCTCGCCCTCGTCGTTTGCCGTAATGCTTTAAAAAATTGACCAGCATTTGCGGCAAGAACATGCCGGGACCGCCCTTGACTTTTTACTTATTAAAGGACTAGGGATGTAACGGTAAACAGTATAATGATAATTTGTGATAAAATCCCAGATGGTTAGTAATACTAGCTCATTTTTTAATTACCGAAAAAACGTCATTTACTAATGCATTTTAGGCAACACGAAGTCAGGCACATGTGCACTAGCGTCGTTTGGCTTGATAGTCATGGTGGACTAACTACACAGACTTTGCTCCAGAGATTTCCCCTCGGAGTAAACGGAGCCAAGCGCTTGGTTTAACGTAAGTTTCACCTCGCTTCCTAGCGTGCATATAAGAGCGCACTGCTGTTAGATATTAACAGGTTTGGAAAATATATAAGATGGACACACTTGTCACCTCTCTAAAAGTATACAACAAAGGAGAAAAACTATTTGATGTTGCTTTTATTTTCTCAATAAAGCGTCAATCAGCTGCTGTGACTGAGAGTTAAAGGCCTACTGAAATGCGATTTTCTTATTCAAACAGGGATAGCAGGTCCATTCTATGTGTCATACTTGATCATTTCGCGATATTGCCATATTTTTGCTGAAAGGATTTAGTAGATAACATCGACGATAAGGTTTGCAACTTTTGGTCGCTGATAAATAAAGCCTTGCCTGTATCGGAAGTAGCAGACGATATGCTCGTGACGTCACCGGTTGTGGAGCTCCTCACATACGCACATTGTTTACAATCACGGCCACCAGCCGAGAGAGCGATTCGGATCGAGAAAGCGACGATTTCTCCATTAATTTAGATATATAGATAGATAGATAGTACTTTATTGATTCCTTCAGGAGAGTTCCTTCAGGAAAATTAAAATTCCAGCAGCAGTGTACAGAGTTGAGATCAATTTAAATAAAAGTAAAAAGTAAATAATGGGGGTTTAAATGGGAACAAAATAGAGAAATATTACAATAAGAATAAAAAATAAAAAGCATCAATGGGAATAAAAATATAACAGTAAAATAAAAATAATACAAGACAAAGTAGGCAGTAGTGACCATGTTATGAAAACGAATTGCACTGTTATTGTTTTGCATCCCCTGTCATCCTAGTACCCCCCGCCCCTTGCCCCAGACAGGAGTTGTACAGTCTAATGGCGTGTGGGACAAAGGAGTTTTTGAGTCTATTAGTCCTGCACTTGGGATGAAGCAGTCTAGCACTGAACAGGCTCCTCTGGCTACTGATAACGCTATGCAGAGGGTGACTGGCATCATCCAGGATGCTCACTAGTTTGTCAACAGTCCTCTTCTCTGCCACCGTCACCAGTGAGTACAGTTTCATTCCGAATGTAGAACTGGCCTGCCTGATCAGTTTCTCAAGTCTGGAGCTGAGGATAAAAGATTTGTGGATGAGGAAAGTGAGAGTGAAGGACTAGAGGGCGGTGGGAGCGATTCAGATAGGGAAGATGCTGTGAGAGGCGCCGTGGCATGACCATTCGGCCAGGCCATACCGCTTTGAATCCGACGCTGATGGTGACGGTCAGGAGGACGCTGTTGATATTAATGCTGGAGTAGCACACGACATATATCACCTTCAGAATACAGAATGATAAAATGTTTTTTATTTATACAAACCCCTTTTCCATATGAGTTGGGAAATTGTCTTAGATGTAAATATAAACGGAATACAATGATTTGCAAATCCTTTTCAACCCATTTTCAATTGAATGCACTACAAAGACAAGATATTTGATGTTCAAATTCATAAACTTTATTTTTTTTTTGCAAATATAATTAACTTAGACTTTCATGGCTGCAACACGTGCCAAAGTAGTTGGGAAAGGGCATGTTCACCACTGTGTTACGTCACTTTTTCTTTTAACAACACCCAATAAACGTTTGTGAACTGAGGAGACACATTTCTGAAGCTTTTCAGGTGGAATTCTTTCCCATTCTTGTTTTATGTACAGCTTAAGTTGTTCAACAGTCCAGGGTCTCCGTTGTGGTATTTTAGGCTTCATATTGCGCCACACATTTTCAATGGGAGACAGGTCTGGACTACAGGCAGGCCAGTCTAGTACCCGCACTCTTTTACTATGAAGCCACGCTTTTGTAACAAGTGACTTGGTATTGTCTTTCTGAAATAAGCAGGGGCGTCCATGATAACGTTGCTTGGATGACAACATATGTTGCTCCAAAATCTGTATTTACCTTTCAGCATTAATGATGCCTTCACAGATGTGTAAGTTACCCATACCTTGGGCACTAATACACCCCCATACCATCACATATGCTGGCTTTTCAACTTTGCACCTAGAACAGTCCTGATGGTTCTTTTCCTCTTTGGTCCGGAGGACACGACGTTCACCGTTTCCAAAAAACAATTTGAAATGTGGACTCGTCAGACCACAGAACACTTTTCCACTTTGCATCAGTCCATCTTAGATGATTTCTGACCCAGCTAAGCCGGCGGCGTTTCTGGGTGTCGTTGATGAATGGCTTTGGCTTTGCATAATAGTTTTAACTTGCACTTACAGATGTTGCGACAAACCGTAGTTACTGACAGAGGTTTTCTGAAGTGTTCCTGAGCCCATGTGGTAATATCCTTTACACACAGATGTCGCTTTTTAATGCGGTACCGCCTGAGGGAACGAAGGTCCGTTATATCATCGCTTACGTGAAGTAATTTCTCCAAGTTCTCTGAACCTTTTGATGGTCGGCCCTGAGCTCTGGAACACTCTGCCCCTCCATGTTCAAACTGCTTCCACGGTGGAATGTTTTAAGTCTCGTCTTAAGACCCACTTTTATTCTTTGGCTTTTAACACTACGTGAGTTGTGTGGTCCTCTGTCCTCTGTTGTCCTCTGTTTTTTTTTAAAATACATTTTGATTTCTATTTTATTGTTTTAATTGCTTTTACCCTTTAAAATTGCTTTTAATCTTATTTATTTTTATATTGGTTTTATATTTATTTATTTTTTGTTTTTATTCAGTCATTGGTGGAGTATAATATTGTTTTTAATATTGTCTTTAACATGGCTGTGCAGCACTTTGGAAACATTATTGTTGGTTAAATGTGCTATATAAATAAAGGGGATTGGATTGGATTGGTATTACAGACCGTAGATGGTAAAATTCCTAAATTCCTTGCAATAGCCCGTTGAGAAACGTTGTTCTTAAACTGTTTGACAATTTGCTTACGCATTTGTTCACAGAGTGGTGACTTTCGCCCCATCCTTGTTTGTGAATGACTGAGCATTTCATGGAAGCTGCTTTTATACCCAATCATGGCACCCACCTGTTCCCAATTAGTATGCACACATGTGGGATGTTCCAAATAAGTGATTGATGAGAATTGCTCAACTTTATCAGTATTTACTGCCACCTTTCCCAACTTCTTTGTCACGTGTTGCTGGCATCAAATTCTAAAGTTAATGATTATTTGCAAAAAAAAAAAAGTTTATCAGTTTGAACATCAAATATGTTGTCTTTGTAGCCTATTCAACTGTATATGGGTTGAAAAGGATTTGCAAATCATTGTATTCCGTTAATATTTACATCCAACACAATTTCCCAACTCATATGGAAACGGGGTTTGTAGACTAGTTTTAGCTTGTGGCCTAGTCTTGCACCGTTACTGTTAGTGTTACAACTTACACCCCCCGCCCCCCTTCGCAAGGGACCCTCTTCGAAACACGATCATTCGAAATGATCGCTGCATAATACACTGTATTTTGTGTGTGTGGTCCAATCCAACCGTGTTCGCTTGACCTCTCTGTTCCATAGTAAAGCTTGACTGTCATCTTTCGGGAATGTAAACAATAAAACACTGGCTGTGTTTGTGTTGCTGCAGCCGGCTGCAATACACCGCTTCCCACCTACAGCTTTCTTCTTTGCTGTCTCCGTTGTTCATTGAACAAATTGCAAAAGATTCACCAACACAGATGTCCAGAATACTGTGGAATTTTGCGATTACAACAGTCGACTTAATAGCCAGCCACCATGCTGTCCCAAAATGTCCTCTACAATCCGTGACGTCACGCGCAAGCGTCATCATTCCGAAACGTTTTCAGCAGGATATTTCGACGCAAAATTTAAAATTGCACTTTAGTAAGCTAACCCGGCCGTATTGGCATGTGTTGCAATGTTAACATTTCATCATTGATATATGAACTATCAGACTGCGTGGTCGGTAGTAGTGGGAAACATGCAGCAGGCGATGTGTCGTGAATGTTGTCACAACTTTTTTATAAAGTGTTTATAGTGTGTTGACAGGGATACTCACTGTACTGGTGTTCAAATAATATCAATACTAGCTAAAATGTTTTGTCATCTCATTGAATTAAACGCAGGCTGTGAATATTGTATATTCGATGCGAGAGGTATCACTCCTGTTTTTGTTGTTGTTGGCCAAACTGTTGTACTGAACCACTAGTGAGGCGTTGGAGAAGAACAAAGCTTGTTTACTAGACTTCATCTTCATTAGCCAAACTGCTTTGTGTTTTATTTTGAGTAAACTCCATGTTTTTTTTACATTACTTGTGTTTTTTCCATGTCACAGATGTATTACTTCAAAAACTATTCATTTGACACAGCATTTTGATGTTTTATTGTGTATAGTGAATTCCTATATGACATATTTCTCCTCAAACTCCTAATGGATCTGTTCCGATACAGCATCTACATGTACATATTAATGTACATAACTTAAAAAAAATAAAAAAAATGTAATCCCTCTATTAAAATGTAAACAGAGATAAAGGCATATTGTAATGACAAAAAGCTGACACATTGATATCAATAAAGACTACAAAAACTAATGTTTGTCTTCAGATACATGGATAACATTAAGCTATAGCATTTTTATTAGACATTACAAAATACATGACGGTATTACGTTCACACCCCAACACTGCTTTACCTAGCAATCAGTAATCATGATGCACGCAAGTTTTGGAGCCCCTGCTTTGATAGAAAATAAGGTTTGCCTTGGTGCCCTAAAATATGAGCCTTCCTTTAAAGCAACACTTGCCTTGCCCCTAAACAGTTAAAATTCGAGGCCTGTGAGGGTATTATTATTGTGTGTGTGTATAAAGACCCCACAAAGGCACCTATTAGGAGACATTATCTGGCGTTTTGTTTCACAATATTATACAAAACCAACTTGTCTTACTTATTAGTACCTGCTGATGTGTATTTGGGCTCTGCATTAGTCCTGAAAATTGATGCAAATCCACCATTGTAGTACGCGCCATCGCTGTAGTCAATGAGCTCATTTTTCTCCATCCTCTTGTTGTGGAGCATTTATCCTACCCGGTTGCCATTTCTAATATAAAATACCGGTACAACAAAGATGACGGAGAGAAAACGCAGTCGAAGTGGAGCCACGTAAATAAGACCGCCCACAAAATGGCACATTCTAAAGAAACGCCCAGATAGCGGTCTGTAAAACATAATCTATGCAACATGTTGACTAAAGAATCACCATTACATGTTATGTAGACCACAAATAAGTAATTTAAATTGAGTAAAAAAAATCATAATATGACCCTTTTAATGTCTCTTATATTCCAGTGCGCCTTTTGTATTAAACTAGACCTGAATAGACCGGCTCATCAGCAGTGCACCTTATAATCCGGTGCATCCTATGGTCTGAAATGTATTTGGTATTTGGCGTCTAGTGATGGGCCATATTTACACTATGTGGCTGTTTATAACATTATTCACTCATTCAAAAGTGTTTTATTCAGTCAAAAACACTTGGGGCAAATATTTATGGAAATAAACATATGTTGGTGAACTAATATGTTTTTTTACTTCTCTCATATTACCTTTGTTTTTAGTTTAATTCTAAACATGACATGGTTAAGTAGATATAACACGTAAGTGGGTACAGAAAGGAAGGATGCAGTGTGTATATCAATGAGAAAAAAAAATACAGGTATCTTTAGGATTTTAGCAGACAACTGCAATATTAGGAAAAGTGTTCAATTTAAAGGGGTTTAAATACTTTCTATACACACCGAATACATGAAGTAATGTAATTATATTTTACAGCATTTACCTTAAAGAGTGGACTTCTTTGGTATCTCATTCCAGCTTTTTCTCCATCAAACACACCATGAGCCGCTTTTGCATGTTTTTATGGATAACATTTAGACATTATTTTAACATTCTTGGCTGGCGTTACTCATTCTGCTTCAGATTGGTGCACACTCAAGTGCTATGGCCATGTTTTTGATAACATGTCATGATTTATTTTTTAAATTAAATGAATATCTTCTCGTCTGTCCTTCTCACCAACTTTCCTTCTTCTGACAGTTGTAAAACAAAGTTATGTCGATCTCAAGCTGTAAGCTGATGCTAGCGAATAAGACCAGATACTTTGGGCAGATCTTACGGGGTTCACTGTGGTATTTGCTGCGCTAACTAATAGCGGGAATGCTTGTAACTGAAAATTTTTATTGCAATTAAAAGCATAGCATTGAGCTGTTAGACAGCTCTTATTTCAAAACACTCTTAACTACAGGTACCTCTATTCCTAATGTTGTGACCGGTTACGGTACTCTTTTATGTTGAGGAAGTTTATTACACCTCCACTAAATTAGTAACATTAAACAGTCAATAAACAAGACAATTATCCTTGTGTAGCTCAGAAAGAAAAAAACAAAAGCACAGGGAGTACTTACCAGTCTGGTGTTGACTACGGGGAACATTAAAGCCAGTAGAGCACCATTCAACATGTGTACCTGCAGCCTGGAAACACATACATAAGTATTACGGACAAACATCTGATATCCTGAGGCCATCATTAGTGAACTTTGCATGTTTTCATAAACTTAACTAGCTGAACTCATCCAACAAATTTCCATATTGCAAACTAAACTCAATCAATTTTGAGTTATTTTTTTAAGCACTCAGGTGGTTGCTGGGTTCAAGGTGGTGTTGTATACTTACTAGGGATGTAACTATACCTGTATGGAAATTTCATATAACGGTTACCGTGACCAAAATTATCACGGTTATCATTATTATGGCAGTATTGTTGGATGTGCTCCAAAAGTACAAACACACTGAAATCTTTTTGACCAACTTTTTTTTTTAAAGAACTAAAATACATAGGCATCGTTAGAAAACCCACTACTTAGCATATTTTGTGTTTCTAATGCTTCACTGATAGTGTTTAAGTGTGAGTATTTTTTTTAGCTTTATTGTTTTAAACATTGCTTTGTACTGTAGCACTTTAAGATGTATTTAAATGAAAATTGCATAACAAATAATCTATTATTATTATAACTATTCATTATATTTGGCAGGAGTTGTGGCATCCTACTCCGTTCAGCAGTCCTTGATCACACCATAAAAATACCTCGGCCTCATATTCTATAAAACCATCACTCTTCCCTTAAAGAGCACAGCTTGTAGGTTCAATGTGCACAACTGAATCGTTTAGTTGCTCGGACAGCAATGTGTTTATATAAATTCAGATTAGGGTATGTCGTTTCTCAATGTGGAAAAACGTTAATGTCTCTTGTTTTATATAGGCATTACTAGGCACCAGCGCCCCCCGCAACCCCAAAGGGAATAAGCGGTAGTGAAGTGAATTATATTTATATAGCGGCTTTTCTCTGTGACTCAAAGCGCTTTACATAGTGAAACCCATTATCTAATTTTTTTTCTTTTCTTTTTTACATTTAAACTAGTGTGGGTGGCACTGGGAGCAGGTGGGTAAAGTGTCTTGCCCAAGGACACAATGGCAGTGACTAGGATGGCGGAAGCGGGATTCGAACCTGCAACCCTCAAGTTGCTGGCCCGGCCGCTCTACCAACCGAGCTATACCAGAAAATGAATGGATATATATAATTTGGGTTTTTTTCATCAGAAAAACTAACGTCAAAACGAAAGCAATCGCATGCAGCCAAGCAAAGACGCACACGTTACTTGTAGCAGTCATGGTGCCTCTTGTTGAGTTGGCCGTACTTTTTTTATAGACGACTCTGAATACAACAGTCACTCAAACCAAACAAATATCCTATCATATTTTAGGAAAACCGTCTACTCAAGTTGCCATTGAAATTCTTTCAAGGTTTCATGTTTGGCTAACCCCAACCCTATATATGAAAGATAAGGTTAGTGTTTTGAATGCAGTGGTCAAGGAAAGTTAAGTTGGACATGATCCTCCAACTGAGCTTCATGATGTGTCTCAAGAATGTTGTATTTGCGGTATTGCATTCAAAATTCCAAGAGACTTTGCACTTCGCCTAGCCAAAAGTCCATTGATAACAACACTGTGGCTCTCCACTGTACACTCATTTGTGACTGAATCCCAATGACAAAAACGTACGGTTCACTAATACGACACCAGTGACAGGCAAATCTAAACTGACCTGTCAAATTGAAACCCTATACTTGGCATTTATGCATTACATATAATGTAGAAAAGACTAGATAACCAGAATGATATAACCAATAAGAGCGGGAGACAAAGCCTGAAAGAACTGGTTGTTATGGAGCTTTCTCAAGCCAAGCGAGGAGGTGTCAAGTTTCAACGTTACTTATTGTTTTTTTTTGTTAGACAACTAAAGGTAGCGGAGCATGAGGTGTGCCTCATGTGACATGTTTGAAAGGACAGACCAACTCTACTTTCACATCAGGTGTTTCACTTTTCATGATTTGCACAAAATGCCAGGTCACATTTTGATTTTAGTCTCGATGCAGGGGATCAGTAAGTACTGAAACATTTTAGCAAAGCAGCATGTTGGCTGAAGAAAACTAACAGAACCACAAGCAATAGACTCAAGTCATACAGTTTCTGAACAGTAGTAAGTGGTGGTGATTGTGGAGTGGAAGTTGCAATTTCCTCAGAGACTGCATGGTGGCAATCATTTCCCCTCTATCATGTCAATATCTTTAAATAGACAAAACATTGGAATGTTCTTGAATTGGATTTGGGTTTTGCAGGTGTACCTAATGGTATGGTTGGCGAGTGTAACAGTTTACCTAAACACAACCATTGCAATTTTACAAGGTGGGGAGGCCAGCAGGAATATCTGTGGAATACAAAACACAAGGAACAAATTAATTATTTCTCACAGGATGATAGGACAGACAGCGAACACAACATGGGATTTGAAAAAGCAAGATAAGATAAGTAGAGCAGGATGATTATTTTTTATAAAACCATTTATGGCTAAGGAACAATAAAAAAAGAATTCCAAGTTGATGGTTACCGGTCTTCAAACATCTTAAAAGTGGTTAAAATAGAATTTGGTGGCAAAAATTCTACACCCCGCACAAATGATATAAAGTGATTTGTTAAGCCCCTTTCACCCTGCCTTTTAAAGACTGGAATTATTTGCCTTTGATTGTGTCGTTGTAGTTTTGTCAACAGCACAGACACAGTATAAAAGTAGTGAAGTGAATTATTTTATAGCGCTTTTTCTCCAGAGAAACGAAGCGCTTTACATGGTGAAACCCATTATCTACATCTTTAAGCTACATTTAAACTAGTGTGGGAGGAGGTGCGTAAAGTGTCTTGCCCAAAGACAAAACAATGACTAGGATGGCGGAAGCGGTATTTGAAACAGAGACCCTCAAATTGCTGGCACAGCCACGCTAGCAACCAAGACACTCTGCCCTAGTATTGGCATGGACTTCATGATCCATCCATCCATTTTTTACCGCTTGTCCCTTTCGGAGTCACAGGGGCTGCTGGAGCTTATCTCAGCTGCATTCTGGTGGAAGGCGGAGTACACCCTGGACAAGTAGCCACCTCATCACAGGGCCAACACAGATAGACAGACAACATTCACACACTAGGGACGATTTAGCGTTGCCAATCAACCTATTCCCAGGTGTATGTCTTTGATACAATGTTTATCACAACACTGACTTTATTCGGACAAACAACATAATTAAAATACGAACAAGCAATTCATAGATCATCACAATTTGAATGGTGAACAGGTTTTTCCACACCAAACAGATATGGACTTGATGACAGACAAATTGGCCCCGTTTGCACTGCACACCGAATCAGATTTTTTCCCCCTTAAGTGACACATATCTGATTTTCTTTGCAAGTGTAAACACTCCAAAGCACTTCAAATCTGATATTTTCCCGTCCCATCTTTTCAAATGTAACTAAAAAAATGATACCTTAAGTTTCAAAAATGCCAGTTTAGATATCAAATTAAATATATAATAAAATATTCATTTGAAGCGCCATTGACAAGGCAACTCTACATCTGCGAGAGGTATCTCATTTCAACAGATCAACTTCCTTTGTTTACGCTTAATGGAGCTGCCCATGCAGGTTACATCAAGGCCACATTTGGGCCACATTAGGGCCTGTGTGAATTTACACTGGAATCTGATAAATATCACATTTTACTTGCAGCGTAAGCATTAACCTAAAAAAACATTTTTTGAAAAAAATCTGATTTGGGCCACTTTGGCCTGCAGTGAAAACATAGTGATTAGTGTCCAAGTCAAGCTGCAAACTCTCATTTTGGAAGGCACGGCAGTGAAGGGAAAAAGCAAAGAGCCAGTTATTATGCATCCATAGACAATAATGCAACCAAACACCATGGATAGATTGCAGTCATGTAGGGAACACGAGTCAGATATGTTGAAGTGATGTTAAGCTATTTGTTTCACCCATTTAGCACAGCTCTTATTTGGGTAAGGCAACATAATTCAGCATACAACACCAATGGAAGTCTGGGCTCCTCTCGTGACTTCATCTCTTTTGCTGGTTTTTTTCGTCACACAAGTGATTACACTTGGAAATGGATTTCATGCAAATGACTTCTCTGTAAGGTCTTGACAGAGCAGAGATGTTTACTTGTCCGCTCTGAAATAGACTACTAAAAGATTTATGAGTCACCACTGACACATTCATCAAAAACTAATACGTCATTTAAATGGGCAGAGGTTTTGAGAAGGAGGCTAATCTGTCTGTTCCAGAAGATGTGTGGCAAAACCAGATTGATATAATGTGAGAACCAGTATTAATCCTGAACTGGGCTACTCTCATATGAAGTTGTGGTATTATTTCGATGTGAGAATTGTAATCCAGTGCTTCACGCATACATACAAAGCTCCTCAGCGTTCAGTCACAGGCATACTTGCCAACCCTCCCGATTTACAGTGCCCCTCCCGAAAATCTCCCGCGGCAACCATTCTCCCAACTTTCTCCCGATTTCCACCTGGACAACAATATTGGGGGCGTGCCTTAAAGGCACTGCCTTTAGCGTCCTCTACAACCTGTCGTCATGTCTGGTTTTCCTCCATACAAACAGCGTGTCGTGTCGGCCCAGTCACATAATATATGCGGTTTTTACAGACACACATAAGGAATGCAAGGTTGGGCTGCGAATCTTTGGGTGTCCCACGATAGATTCAATATCGATTCTTGGGGTCACGATTAGATAATAAATCGATTATTTTGATTCAAGTCGATTCTCGATTCAAAAACCATATTTTTCTGATTCAAAACGATTCTCTATTCATTCAATACATAGGATTTCAGCAGGATCTACCCCAGTCTGCTGACATGCCAGCAGAGTAGTAGATTTTTGTAAAAAGGTTATTATAATTGTAAAGGACAATGTTTTATCAAATGATTGCCGTAATGTAAACACACACATGTAAATCCAAGAGAACAATAAGTTGTCTGATATATTCATGCTTGCACAAATTTTAACTACAAACAAACGTTTTAACGTCTGACTGAATTTGACACTCAGTTACTACTCACTCAGTTACCAGAACAATAAAATACAGTAATACAACTCCTGTGATTGTAACATCAATGAAACACAATTGGTAGGCTCGGCTAGCTGCCAGTCTGTGACAGAACTTGCCCAAACATTACCATAAATTATATAAACATACTTTAACTGTTCATTATGAACTACTTCTTTGTGTAAAACAACAAAATAAATGATTCATAAATCAAATGAGCTTAGGCTAGCTGCCTTCATTATTCTGAGAACATGCCACTTCCAAAAATAAAAATTACACAAATACTAGTTAGTGATGTCTCTTTTTTTCGTAACAAAACACAAAGGCAGTAATAAAATGTCTGTTAGCTACTCTGCTGGCTTTAGTCATGGCTTCCCCCACATTTTAGCTTTGTCTCTCTGTAAAGTGAAGCTACAACATTCCGAGAATGACGGGATGTCATACCGTGGCTCAATAGTTTTGATCATGAACCTGAAGCCTTCTCTCTCCACTGCGCTGTATGGTCGCAGGTCTTTTGCAATGAAACAAGCTATGGATCTGGTTATATTCTTTGCCCGTTCAGATTGGTCATTTTGTAAACTGGTGAAGTGTGCGTAGATCAGCTGCCAGTGTTTTTAGTGGATGATCCTTTTCCTCTGATAACTCTGAGTGTGGTCTGTCTAATTGAGCGCGGGGATTTGAAGTATTCCCAAAATACTTAACTTTAGCGTCGCAAAGTCTGCACATTGCATGGGTCATGTCAAGCCCTTTTTTGCCAAGGTAAAATCCAAAGTATCTCCAAACGTTTGCTTTTAAAGTCAGCAGAGGCGGTTGTATTTCTTCTTTAGGCTGCTCGGTGTCTTTTTCTTCCACCTGCATTTTAGCGGCAACACAACAACACTACACTCCCCTTTGTAGCTAGCCTCCCGGTAGCCACTCTGCTTATTGCGCAATACCTACGGTAGCCCAGAAGGCACATACACATTGCCGGGAGCTTGGGGAAGAAAATTGACTTTTGAAAAATTAGAATCAATACTGAATCGTACAACGTGAAAGTGGCTATTTGAATTAGAATCGATTTTTTCCCACACCCCTAATGCAGGGCATACTGGAATAACAGCGATACAGGTCACACGGAGGGTGGCCGTGTAAAAAACGTTAACACTGTTAGAAATATGCGCCACACTGTGAACCAACCCCAAACAAGAATGATAAACACATTTCGGTAGAACATCTGCACCGTAACACAACATAAACACAACAGAACAAATACCCAGAACCCCATTGCAGCAATAATTCCATAATAACACTATATCCACTCATCACTCTGCATAAGAAAGAAATAAGGGTCATTCATAAGGTAGGGTACAGGGATCACACAAATACATGTTCAAAACTATTGAAATAAAAAAAAATTGTGCAACTACAAAAAGTACAAATTACATATAAATAAAAAAAAAAAAATCAATCTCTGGTAATGTGCAACCGTTTTTCACTGAAAGTGAAGGGGATTATAACTTGAGGGGTAATTTCAATCTTAAAATGCAAAATGTACACACAACACGAAGACACTTTTGTGTTTCAAAATGTGGTGTTAATCTATGGAACAGTTTGAATGTGGAATTAAAAGAATGTTTAACCTTAATTTTGCTGAAAAAAATTAAAAAAGTCATGAAAGTGGGTTTCTAACAATCACAAAGTGTTTATATTATTATCATTATTATAATTATTTGGGTAGTTATTTGTTATTGGTTAGTGTTACTATCAATTAGTACTTGTGTTCATGTGCCTTTATACAGTATGTGTATATTGTACTTATGTACTGTATTGGGTAAAAGATTATTGATGATATAATGTAATAAGACCGATAAATGTATCATTATATATTACAATAGTGATAAAAAAGCTTGTTATCTAATTTATAAAATAAGAAGTGGGAGTAAATAAGTTTCACTTCTTCCCACTTCTTTTTGGATATGAAAAACCTAACTGTATTGTTTTCATTTTATATGTGTTTGAAGTGGGAAATTTTTGTTTCTATTTCTGTACCTTATAGTAATGTTATCAATATTATTTCCTTGTTTCATATTTCTATCTTATGCTGTTTTTAACATGTCCAAAATAAACTACTACTACTAACTTGTACAACATGTTAAGTACAGAACAACACAAACATGTTTTTATTTAGAAAACATTTCCCTTAACATATTTCACAATCAAAGCAGAATGGGAACATTCCACATTTTGTGTTATTAATGTGTAAAACTGCTATCCAAACATGGAAGTGTAGTTCCTCTCCTCTAAATGCAATTGCTCCTAAAGCAGAAATACAAATTCTGAATTCCTACAAATTAGAAAATCTGGCAAGACACCAACACACAGCAGGTATTTTCTTAATTCTCTTTAAAAACATAATTGTATCGTTTTTTTACGTGTTGAGTTGTTTCAAAAAGCATATTGCTTAAAAATATTTAATTAAAGCAAATTAATTGTCCAGTCATGGTATAAAAACTAAAAAAACATTTGTTGTGGGTACACTTATTAATGAGGAAAAAAAAATTCTGCGATTAATCCTGATTAATTTTGAGTTAAATATGAACGATTAATTGGGATTAAATATTTTAATCGTTTGACAGCCCTAAAAAAAAAAAAAAGAGGGGGAAGAGGGGTTAGTGCGTCTGCCTCACAATACTAAGGTCCTGAGTAGTCCTAGGTTCAATCCCGGACACGGGATATTTCCGTGTGGAGTTTGCATGTTCTCCCCGTGAATGCGTGGGTTCCCTCCGGGTGCTCCGGCTTCCTCCCACTTCCAAAGACATGCTCCTGGGGATAGGTTGATTGGCAACACTAAATTGTGTGTAAATGTGAGTGTGAATGAAGGAGGTTTTGGCTCAAAATCTCACGATACATGGCCCCATTCATTCTTTCCTTAACACGGATCAGTCGTCCTGTCCCCTTAGCCCCAAAGCATGATGTTTCCACCCCCAAAACCTCCTTCCATCAGTGAGAGCTTTGAATGGTTGACCAAATACTTATGTTCCCCCATAATTTACAAATAAATTCTTTAAAATTCCTACAATGTGAATTCCTGGATTTTTTTCACACATTCTTTCTCTCACAGTTGAAGTGTACCTATGATGAAATTTACAGACCTGTCATCATTTTAAATCGGAGAACTTGCACAATCGGTGGCTCACTAAATACTTTTTTGCCCCACTGTGTGTGTGTGTGTATGTGTATGTATATATATATATATGTATATAATGATCGTGAGAAGCCAAAATCGAATTGGTTTGATTAATTTACATTAATTGTCCAGCCCAAATAGTTTGATACAAAAATAAATTAAATCTACAGATTAATCAAATCAGTAAAATAATTGATTCAATAAATGTTTGGTGCAGCAGAAAAGTCATGTTGAGGACTTCAGAGGATTCTGTCCAGCGTAACAACCATCATCCACCTTCATGACTGTGCATAAATATTACACTGTATACACAAACAGTCTGGCCCACATTTTAGCCAAAAGCGTGAGCATGGTAAACTGTTCATGACATTGCTTATTTAGGCTTAAAGACACAATTAACTTTGTTGGGCACATCTACCTATTAATTTTACAGCTGAAATACAAATGCATCAATGGTTCTGTTTTTTTCTTGGTGCTGCAGTGCATTCCGCAATCTCAAAAGGGGAGGAAAAAGAGAGATCAGATTTGATACAAAGGCCGAATGACTTGCTGCGACTTTGAAGTTTTCATTCAAAGTTGGCACTGCTATGAAGTGGCAACTTGTCCAGAGTGTACGCTGCCTTCCACCCAACTGCAGCTGGGATAGGCTACAGCCCACTGCGACTCCAAGAGGGACAAACGGTAGGAAATGAATGGATGGATATGCTGAAATGTGTGAATAGTCAGCTATTGTGACTCAACATGCAAGCGATTATAGAGAAACACTGGCAAAACAGCAGCAAATGTGGATTACTTAGTCACTTTTGACATATAAAATAAATTGATATGAACAGAATATTTAGGACTATTTAATTTATGGTCATTTATATGCTGCTGTATTTGTATTTTGTCTATTTTGATCTGTGTGTTTAATTACACTTAACACGCTGGAAAACGTTAAACCAAAACAGAACATTCTGTTGTAAGACTGTTTGACTAAAGTTAATCATTAAACTCCATCTGAGTTTAAATTTCACTTCCTGTTACTATAATAAACATTATACTGTAAAGTGAAAACTACTGCAGTGGTACAAAACCACTAATAAGCCAATCCTCATTTAACTTTACAAGTGGCGACATAAAAAAAGATTGCTTTAAATGCAATCGGCATAATTAACATCTCGTGGAGTCTTGGGTGCTATTGCTCTGACTGATCATGTATACTGATAAAGAAACTTTGACTGATAATGCTGATATTGTAGGCACTTATATTGATATAGAATAAAGCTTGGTGACAGCAACATATTATCTTTTACCCACACATAAACCTGACAGCTAGATAGAGGACATGCAGAAGAAATAAGACAATCCTAGGAAAAACAGGTAATATAATACATTCTTATTAATGATGGGCAAATAGGGAATCGTGTATTGGCAGCAATTTACTTCATTCAGATGTAACAAGTAAAAACAAAACTCTGCCTGGGCAAATGGGAAGCATCACCTTCTCAGTCAAGACATTTCAAAAGCCTTTTGGGACTCTCAGTGAGCTTGGCCTGCTGTTTCAGATTCCTCTCACTCACACTCTCAAGTACTAATTGAACATTTTGGGTCCAAATATTTTGGCTAACAACACCTCCTGTACATATTTAAGAGTTGTTGTATACAGTTGAGGTGAAAGGTTTCTTCAGCATTCTTTAGGAGCTATTCAAGAAGGGTGAAAGAGTGCAAGATTTTACGAAAGATGACGAAAAAAAAGGGTCACATACTCCAGTTCAAGAGAGCAGAGTTTGAAAACTGCACGAGTTTGCGGTAATCACTTTAAGTTTTTGATATATTTTTAACGTTTAGTATTTCCCATTTAAGTATTGTCCTGATAGTTGTATTTTATATTGTTTCTAAGTTCCGTGAAGCACCAACTCTGCGAGTCTAAATAAAAGAAAAATAATAGCAAGACCTACAAAAGTTAGCTTTTATTAAAGGCAGCAACCATAAATGAATCTTTCAGCACATACACAACGTTGAGATGTATAGTTAGTTATAAGTTGATAAAGATGGGAAAAATCACAAATACTCATAAACAGTGAATGCAACAACAACCAGGTAGCAAACATGGCTATTGACACAAAGTTAAATCATGAAATGCAACCTTAACCAAGCTTAAATGATCCATGATTCATATTAAGAGTCTTAACACCAATTTCCTTGACCAAGCCACACACAAAACAGTTTTAAGTCTCCATGCTTTTTCAAGCTTTCATCTGTTTTGTCGTGTAGAATGTCTGGATCACCAGTTCATTCAACATGCTTAGGATCATGATTGAAGGATAATCCTTGATATTGCTCGACCAATCTTGTCTTGATAACGTATAGGGATCGATTCAGTTCAGTTCAGTTTCAGTTTATTTTGAACATGCATATGATACAATGTAATGCATCCCATATTTCCATTTGTTTCATTACAGCACGTTTGAAGAGTAGGAAAAAGATGAGTTTATTCAATCCTACCCCTTTTCATACCATAGCAATTTTATCCCATATCCTTGTTCTCTGTAACAGAACAGTGAATAATACATAAATATTATACCATAGTAATTAAACAAATACATACATAAATAATCTTTGTATACCAAAAAAAAAAGTTAGATTTTTTGCAGGGCGATCTAGGCCCCTCGCATACTTAGTTTGCATGCTGCTTGCTGCACAACAGCCATCTTGGCTTGGTTGAACACCACTTTTTTTCACTTTTGGAAAAAAAATCATGTCACAATAGGGCTGGGCGATTAAATTATCGTAATCGTTGATCGCGATTCATTTGAGTTCGATCATGGTGATCAGCTGTTAGCATATTTCCTTAGTTAAATCTGGTGGGAAAGTCTGTTAGAAGTCACCGCTGTAGTAAACAGTAGGGGAAGCAACGATGCTTGGTATTATTCTGCACGGAAAAATCCACCTTTATTGACCGGGATCCTGTGTTTGTGTGAAAGTGTGCCCGTGTGCGACGTCCCATTTCACCGTTGCGAAAGTCAGGCTTGTCACAACGTAATTGACGTTCAATCAGCATTGTGCCTCTTCCCTCTTACACAGCTGGAAGTGCAGCCCAGAAGAACAAGATAAAGAAATATGACTAACACTAGCATAGAAGTACAAACAACATTTAAAAGGAAGCAGCGGCTTTAGTGACAGACTTTAGTTTCACTATCTGTTGCAGCTCACCAGTAATAATGCCCTGAATGCAGAATTGCAGGCACTCAGAAAGTCTATGTGACTGAATTGGTTCCGACTGGGAGAATCAAAACACCCGTTAATTTAATCAGAAAAGGCATTTTTTTTTATATCTAAATACTTTTTAGTCAGACTTTTTGTTAATGTGTCTTTAAAGATTTCACTCCTCGGATATAACAATACATGTACAAAACCCAAAACCAGTGAAGTTGGCACGTTGTGTAACTAGTAAATGAAAAAAGAAAATAATGATTAGCAAATCCTTTTCAACCTATATTCAATTGAATACACTGCAAAGACAAGATACTTAAAGGCTACTGAAATTAGATTTTCTTATTTAAATGGGGATAGCAGGTCCATTCTGTGTGCCATACTTGATCATTTCGCGATATTGCCATATTTTTGCTGAAAGGATTTAGTAGAACAGCGACGATAAAGTTCGCTAATAAAAAAGCCTTGCCTGTACCGGAAGTAGCAGACGATGTGCGCGTGACGTCACGGGTTGTAGAGCTCCTCTCATCCTCACATTGTTTACAATCATAGCCACCAGCAGCTAGAGCGATTCGGACAAAGAAAGCGACAATTTCCCCATTAATTTGAGCGAGGATGAAAGATTTGTGGATGAGGATAGTGAGAGTGAGGGGCTAGAAGAAAAAAAAAAAAAAGAAAAAGAAAAAAAAAGACGACGGCAGTGGGAGCGATTCAGATGTTATTAGACACATTTACTAGGATAATTCCGGAAAATCCCTTATCTGCTTATTGTGTTACTAGTGTTTTAGTGAGATTATATAGTCATACCTGAAAGTCGGAGGGGTGTGGTGACCGCCAGTGTCTCTGAGGGAAGCCATGGAGGAGCCAAGAAAGTCACAGCTGCAGGAGGAACGACACAAGCTCCGCTCATGTTTACGGTAAGAGCCGACTTATTACCACAATTTTCTCACAGAAACCTGCCGGTTGACATGTGGTCGGGAACCATGTTCGCTTGACCGCTCTGTTCCATATTAAAGCTTCACAAAAAAGAAACACCGGCTGTGTTTGTGTTGCTACAGCCGGCTGCAATACACCGCTTTCCACCAACATTTTTCTTCTTTGTAGTCTCCATTATTAATTGAACAAATTGTAAAAGACTCAGCAACACAGTGTCCAGAATACTGTGTAATTATGCGATAAAAACAGACTAATTTTAGCCGTGATCGGTGCTGGGAGAACATGTCCCCTACCACCGGTGACGGCACGCGCACGCGTCATCATTCCATGACGTTTTTAAAAGAATACCTCGTGGGAAATTTAAAATTGCAATTTAGTAAACTAAACCGGCCGTATTGGCATGTGTTGCAAAGTTAAGATTTCATCATTGATATATAAACTATCAGACCGTGTGGTCGGTAGTAGTGGGTTTCAGTAGGCCTTTAATGTTCAAACTGGTAAATGTTATTTTTTGCAAATATTAGCTCATTTAGAATTTGATGCCTGCAATCTATTTAAAAAAAGCTGGTATAAATGGCAAAAAAGACTGAGAAAGTTGATGAATGCTTATTAAACACTTATTTGGAACATCCCACAGGTAAACAGGCTAATTGGGAACAGGTGGGTGCCATGATTGGGTATAAAAGCAGCTTCCAAAAAATGCTCAGTCATTCACAAAAAAGGATGAGGAGAGGGTCACCAATTTGCTCACACATCCCATTAATTTTCTACCGCTTGTCCATTTTGGGGTCGCTGGAGCCTATCTCATCTGCATTCGGGCGGTAGGCGGGGTAGACCTTGTTCACAAATTGTCATACTGTTTAAAAACATTTCTCAACGAGCTATTGCAAAGAATTTAGGGATTTCACCATATACCGTCTGTAATATCATCAAAAGATTCAAAGAACCTGGAGAAATAACTGCACGTAAGCGACAAGTCTGAAAACCAACATTGAATGCCCGGGACCTTCGATCCCTCAGGTAGTACTGCATCAAAAACTGACATCAGTTGTGTAAAGGATATAACAACATTGGCTCAGGAACACTTCAGAAAACCGCTGTCAGTAACTACAGCCGGTCGCGACATCTGGAAGTGCAATTTAAAACTCTACTATGCAAAGCGAGAGCCATTTATCAACAACACCCAGAAACGCCACCGGCTTCGCTGGGCTCAAGTTCATCTAAGATAGACTGATGCAAGATGGAAAAGTGTTCTATGGTCTGACAAGTCCACATTTCAAATTGTTTTTTGGAAACTGTGGTTGTCGTGGTTGGCAACATTAAATTGGCCCTAGTGTGTGAATGTGAGTGTGAATGTTGTCTGTCTATCTGTGTTGGCCCCTGCAATGAGGTGGCGACTTGTCCAGCTTATTTCAGCAAGACAATGCCAAGCCCCATTCTGCACGTGTTACAAAAGCGTGGCTTCGTAGTAAAAGAGCGCGAGTAAGAGACTGGTCTGATTGTAGTCCAGACTAGTCTCCCATTGAAAATGTGTGGCGCATTATGAAGCGTAAAATACGACAGAGGAAACCCCGGACTGTTGAAAGACTGTAGCTCTACATAAAACAAGAATGGGAAATAATTCCACTTTCAAAGCTTCAACAATTAGTTTCCTCAGTTCCCAAACGTTTATTGAGTATTGTTAAAAGAAAAGGTGATGTAACACAGTGGTGAACATGTCCATTCCCAAATACTTTGGCACGTGTTGCAGCCATGAAATTCGAAGTTATTTGCAAAAAAAAAAAAAAAAAGTATATGAGTTTGAACATCAAATATCTTGTCTTTGTTGTGCATTCAATTGAATATGGGTTGAAAAGGATTTGCAAATCATTGTATTCCGTTTATATTTACATCTAACACAATTTCCCAACTCATATGGGAACGGGGTTTGTATTTACTGCGTGCTTTAAAGAGATACAATTTTAAAAAAGATTTCTGCGTACATTATATTAAATAAATCATTGAACGGTTTAAAAGAGTTTTTATTAACAATATGATGAGGTTTAGTAACACCTCTGTCTTTCCATGTTGTCCATCTAACCACATTTTTATTAATTATGATATTAAGATTGTACCTGTAGCTGTTTTTATTTACGATTTACACAACATGCCAGCTTCTCTGCAGAAAGACACTGTTCTTTTTGGTTGTGGTTTTAAAAAAACATTTTGTTCCTGTAATAATCATTAAACTTGTTTTATGTGTTGGTAAACATTATTTTACAGTACCTCAAATTCAAACTGTACTTTAATGTATTTTTATAAGATACAGAATTTGAGTTTAAAAAACTGCACATTCAGGTCACTGCTTGTTGTTGACCAAACCAATGGTGAGAAGCACTGATGTATACAACTGATTGAAAATTACAACTAATAATTGACCATTTCAAAGTGCTGTTTAGTGAATGCTAACTTGAAATAAAAGTCATAGTATTCACTACACCAATTATACTTTGTTTACTGCAGAATGTTTCTGATGACAAGCATAGAAAAAAAATTTAAAAAAATTGAGGGGCAAAAAAGTTATTCTTTTTACCTCCACAAATCGTACAGAAAATGAAGCAAAACCGTGGCCCTAAAACCAGGTAAGGACTGTAGCGTGGGTTACCTGTAAATGAACAGCAGTTGTAAGCTGTTGGCATATATTACCTTGATCAAACATGGCGGAAATTTTTGTTACAAGATACTACAGTAGTAAACAATAGGGATACGGTACTCGGTATAATCCTGCACGGGACAATCCGCTTTCATAAAATAAAAATGTATATAGTATTAAATATTAATGGAGATCGGGTGATATGAAAAAATTAATCGTGATCATTTTTTCCCCATGTCGCCTGGTCCTGCGTGACGGAATACAAGCAATAGAAGCATCCTTTTCTGCTAACTATGATGTAAAACTGAAGTTGCATTATACTGGTATGCAAACATTCTGTGCCATTTGCAACACTTACTCCAAAAGAAGAACCATCCTCAACAAAAGGTGTTAAGAGAAGAATAAGCATCAGAAGTTCCACAAGTTATTGTAATGTCAGTAGTGCCACTGCAAAGCCAGCCAGAGGTGATGTGACGAGCAGGGAATGAAGACTATAGGGCTGAAGAGAAGACGGTAAAGTCATGGCAGTAAGCTTAACCAACAACTACTGTATGTGTCATTTTATTGCATCAGTCAGTCACTGCACGCTATCAATCAAGTCACATCCGAATCAATCAGTATAGCCACTTTATATTCTCCTCGACCATGGGACTGCAGTGCCTTGTTGCCATGAACCTACGGCATGCAATCATGTATCAGGAAGGTCAGGCAATCTGGAGGTGCCAATGAGAAATATCCTCATTGCAAAAGTTTTTAAGTGCTTGAGTTTGAGCCTTTGCTATGTTATAATTATGCAAATCCAATGCATAATCCTTTCTGGTAGCATTTGAATGTACAGGGACATTTTGGTACACACAAGTATACACATAGAAATCAGTTCTATTTTCAGGTTAGAAATTGCTTCGTACATCTAAACCTATTTTTCCTGAATGTGGTCAACATTTCAACAAAAATGATGCGATGTTACAGTAAGTCAAAAGGTATAAAATAATTAAAATAATTGCAAAACAGCATCATGTGGTTGCCAACAGTGTCAGTTTAGTTCATGAAAACTACAGCACAACATTGGTTAGATGATACAAATGTCATGTGTCAAACAAAATATTCCTGTAACAATGCTCAGTTTTGATTTGGGCTGAAGTAAAAATTATCTTTTAACATTTGTGATGTAATCAAATTAAGACAAAATTGTAAAAATCTAATATGCAATTGTTTGGTTGTAATGTGATGCAAGTGACAAAGAGGAACAGTACAGTACACTCAGTATATTTTACTCTTAATGCTACACAGTGGTTCTCCAAATATCTAACATTTAGCATTCACAGCCACGCGAATTTGCAAATGTTTGGTCTAATATATTAAATTTTTGATTTCTTTGAAAAGAGGCTATTATTTCAGTAGAAAACAAATATTATTTCACTCTTGGTAATGCTTGCTAAATATGTGATAATATAGCATAACATGTACATAAATTGAGTACAACATACAGTACATGTACCAGGTTAGGATGTTACATTAGTGCAAGATGGTGGAACTCTGTTTGGTTAAAGCAGCAACAGATTTAAAAGTGAATCAGGCCTCAAACCTTGCAGTGAGACGTCAATTTTGCATAATTGGCCATGACGCATTGAGTTTTGCAATAAATTATGGGTGGGCGCAGGGTTGATGCAAATAGCATCTCCCCAGATTATATACAACTCAAATGTACTTCTAATGTATATACTTGTTCTTATGCTATCTGAACTCACTATGTTCTCTGCTGGCTGTACATATCCTACTAAGTAAGACCTACACTGTTTCAATGTCCACATTTCTCTGTTGATGCAATTGTTGATGACTGAAGTTCTGATATCAACCAAAACTCCTCATCCCACCCCCCGGATTGTAAATAATGTAAATAATTCAATGTACATACTATGATGATTAACTTGTGTGATGACTGTATTATGTTGATAGCATATATTTGTACCATGAATTGATTAACGTGGACCCCGACTTAAACAAGTTGAAAAACTTATTCGGGTGTTACCATTTAGTGGTCAATTGTACGGAATATGTACTGAACTGTGCAATCTACTAATAAAAGTATCAATCAATCAATCAAAAGCAATAGTATTGTGATCAGGGGTGTATATATTTTTGGGTTGTTTTTCCTGTATATTTTCACAATTATCTGTTCTTTTGTGTTGTTAAAATTGCTATATTCATATATTTTTCACAAACTTTGGGAATAATAATCATTGGGTAAAAAAATGAAATATTTGAATTAGATCCAGATTAGTTTTAGCTTTTTCTTATTTTGTACCATTGACTTTATTTGTGCTCTAATGGAATTTTTCACAAATAGGTTTATTGTACCAACATATTTTAAAAAATATGTCTAAAATTTCAGTATTCTGCTTGGGTTAAATGAAAACAACTGAGCATAAAACATTGTCATCCATCCATCTATCCATCAATTTTTCCACCGCTTGTCCCTCTTGAGGTCGCAGGGGGTGCTGGAGCCTATCCCAGCTGACTCGGGCGGAAGGTGGGATACACCCTGGACAACTCGCCACCTCATCGCAGGGCCAACACAGATAGACAGAAAACATTCACATTCAGTCAATTGGGCCAATTTAGTGTTGCCAATCAACCAATGTCCAGGTGCATGTCTTCGGGGGTGGGAGGAAGCCCTATTAATGAAAAAAAATCCATAAATTAGCCACACCGTTTTATAAGGCACATAAAAAATAGCGGCTCACGGTCCGGAATTTACTGTGATTCTGATTATGATGATGATCAACTGGAGCCCCAGAAGGATCAGTCATGTAAACATTATACATTAATGATTGCAAAAGCACTAGTCCTGAAATCACCTACGTCAAATATTCAGATGACAGTTATTATGAACACTACTAACACACGAACAAATAAAAGCAGAAATTGATTAATTTTCTGATTGGTGCAAACAATTGCCTGGATCTCAATACAGCTGAAACAAAATAACTGGTTAATGATTTTAGGACGGAACAACACACTAGCAACACACTCCGCATTAACAAAGACACAATAAAACAAGGGAAGTCATACAAATACCAGGGAACCAAAATTGTTAATGAACTCACATTTCAAGTCAACAGTGAGAACTTTTTTGATAAATGTCAACCACGTATTTGTTTTCTTCAAAAACTCATTCAATTGTGTCAGTCTTCTACAGACGCTTAATTGAGTCAGTCAATATGTTTCCATGCGCTAAATTAATTACATTTTTCAAGTAATTTGGTTTGTTGTATTCTTCACACCTACATGTTAAGTCCAAGTGTCCATGCACTCTCTCTAATTCAACTATTTGTCACACGCCGTGTGCGCCCCATACACTGTGGGGCGCTGATTTCCTTCTAGCACGGATAAAAGCATTCCTATTCCGGCAGACCTATGACATCACACTAGACATCAGCGTCTCCTTGCAACTTGCTGTACCTGATGCCTGCTGTAATATCGGCACAGATTACTAAAACTACGTCTCTAACTGCTGTGCTGATGTTAACTAGCAGACAGTATCAACAAATTATCTGATATTACGCTATGAACATAACGCTAGTACCAAGAATATATCAGGGCGGATGCAGATTTGAAGTTAAAACAGATTGGGGAGTTTTTTTGAAGGAATTTTCGGCTGGAGAATCATGGAAATAAAATGCTTTAATTTTTGGAGTTCATTCATAAGGCTCTGTGGATTGATGGAAGGAGTTTTAAATCCGAAGGAAAAGACTGTTCGTGCCCCGACTGATACTGTTCTAAATGAAGGTTGCTGTTATTGACTATCTTGCCAGTTGTGTGCTGTTATTTTGGACTATCTTGCCAGTTGTGTGTAATACACAGTTATTGTTTATCAGTTTGCAGTGCACAAATGCAGCGTGAAGATTTGTGCATGCTTTATTATTCGCCTTTAATATACTGCACATGCCTCATTGTCTTTCATATCATTTGTATTTCGTTCGGGAGTCCAAATGAAGCCATTTCCTTAGCTACCTTCTTAAATAAATAATTTTTTTTTTACTATCAATGCACTTCAAAATGTTTTGTCTATCCATTTCCTATCGCTTGTCTGACATTCACACACTAGGGCCAATTTTTGTGATTGGTGCATACGTGATGCGAAGGGTCCTCTCTGGCCACACACATCCCCTCGAGAGATCTGGTTTTCAATCGCATAATCAGGTGTCTTTGTCCAACTTTTCAAAAACCAATGGTGGTGTTTCCATGGGTTGTAGGATGCTTAATGAGAACCGAACTATTTGAGAAACTGCACTAATTTAGTGCATGACGCACATATACAGTACATATTACCGTATGCTCAAAGTTGTGAAAAACCGGGACCGCAGACAGACCAGGTACTCACTTTACTTTAGTTTTGTTGCGCCCTCAAAAATCCAAAACATTTTAAGTTAGACTGAAGGTCAAGGATATGAATTTGTATTGAATAAACAAGGGCTGTCAAAAAATTGGTAAGTCATGTGATTAATCAAATATATTGCATGAATCAAGTATATACACAGATTAATAACACAATTATTTATATTATATTTTCTGAATTCATAATTTTTTTACACTATTTATTTTCAGCGCACATGCTTCTTCACCTTAACTGTGAAGGTTACCTGGAAGACAATGCGGGTTGCATAAGTCAGTGCAAAGGTGAGTGAAGAGACTGGCTTGTGTGCTTGCTTGCAAAGTTCACTTCAAAATAAACCCAGATGGGACTTTGAAAAAAACTGTAACCAAGTTTTGATTAAGTAAATGATGTTCAAATAAAACATTTATAATATATTACTGTATTGACATTCTAGCAATGAAATGGTATTATTGTCCAAATTTTGAGGTATTTTTTAAAGTAAATTTACATAATGCAAGCCAGTTTTAACCTGTGATTATTCTTGAATAATCAAATTTCAAAGGTGTGATTCATCTGATAAATATTTGTATCATTTGATAGCACTATAATAAACATAATGTTAAAATATTTCTAAGACCATTTATAGTCCTATTTAAGACATTTATGAGATTTCGATAGAATTTAAGACATAAAGACCCTTTAGGTACGCTGAGATAAATTCTATAACAAATTTTATGTAGGGGTGTGCCAATTGATTGGTCACCCACCAGTATCGGCCAATTTTCCTGTAAAAGTACCTAATCGCTATTGCCGATGAATGTCTTTTAAAGGGGAACTGTACTTTTTTTTTTTACTTTTCCCATCATTCACAATCCTTATATAAGACTTCAACACATATGTTTGTCTTTTTTTTAATGCACTCTAACTAGTAAATAAATAAATAAACAAAGGTTTTATATACATGCCGTATGTATATTTATAATGTAGTAATGGTAACATTTATAACAACATTGAGTATTTACGTACATAATTTTGCTCATTTTAAGCATACGCTGCAAATTAATTAAAAAATACATCACAACGTTTTTTTTCCCTCAACAACATCACTGATTACTATTCACTGCAGACTTCCTGAGAGCCAACACATCATTTGAAAAGTCACCCGCTAGAGAATGAAGAGTGCTTGAAACTAAATGTCAATATCTCCGTTCGGCGCCAAACCCAGAAAATGCCGAAGCAACAATTTCCACATCAAGGGGACGGCGTGGCGAAGTGGGTAGAGTTGCTGTGCCAGTAATCTGAGGGTTACTGGTTCAATCTCCACCTTCTACCATCCTAGTCACGTCCGTTGTGTCCTTGGGCAAGACACTCCCGCTGTCAGTGTGTGAATATGTGTGTGAATGGGCGAATGTGGAAATACTGTCAAAGCGCTTTGGGCTCCTTAAAAAGGGGTAGAAAAGCGCTATACCATTTACCATCAACACAGTAGGACATACGTATACTATTTGCTATGCAGCTCATTTTTATGTGACACTTATTGAAATATCTTGTGTGACATCATGCACAAGTACACTTTATTTGTTTATAACTATTGTAGTGGCGTTCTGTACGAAAAGTGCACTTTAATTTAGTGTTGTTTTGATATGTCATCTTAGTGACATCGTGCACAAAAGTGCACTAATATCTTGTTTTAAAATGTCTCTGACAATCTTGCACTTTCTGTTTTGAAATTGCATGAATGTTTGTGCCACTGCTTAATAACTGTTTAATAAATACACTTTTGCTAAATTGACTTAGTTGTGATTTTCCTCTCTGCATGAAAGTTTAAAATGAGCATATATTAATGCAGTATGAACAAGAATGTTTTAATGTAGACACATAGAATCAGCATACTGCTGTGATTATATGTATCAAGTGTTTATTCAAGACTAAGGCAAAATATCAATATATATATATCGTATATCGCGATATGGCCTAAAAATATCGCGATATTAAAAAAAGGCCATATCGCCCAGCTCCAGTTTGAATGCATTAAAAAAAAAAGGCATCCGTCGTCATGTCTTTCATGATTGTGAACGTAAGGCAAAATTCCCCCCCAAAAGTGCAGTTGTCCTCTATTTATTTTTACTCCCCCTGTTGAGAAGTTTCCTGAAGCGAATAATGTCTGATTAAAATTTTTTTATATAAAAATGCCTTTTCTGATGAAATTAGTGGGTGTGTTGATTCTCCCAGATGGGACCAATACAGTCACATAGACGTTCTGTGAGTGCCTGCAAGTCTGCATTCGGGCCAGGATTACTGGTGAACTGCGCCACATAGTAAAACTAAAGAGTGTTAAGTCGCTACTGCTCTTAAATGGTGTGTTTCAACTTCTATGCTACAGTTACTCAAACTTCTTTATTTTGTTCTTCTGGGCTGCACTTCCAGCTGTGTAAGACGGAAGAGGTACAACTAGAGCTGGGCGATATATCGATGTACTTGATATATCACAGGTTCGTCTCTGTGCGATATAGAAAAAGACTATATCGTGATGATCGAGTATACGTTCTCACGCAGTTGCTTTTAGCTGCGGGCATTACACTACAGGCTCTTCTTCACTCTTTCTTGTCTCTCATTCTCATGGAGACATAAAACAAGCGCAGCTTCTTAAACACGTCACATACTGTCACGTAATACGTCACATACGTATACGCCCTCGCGGAGCAGAGAGGTAGCAGCATGGGTAACGTTAGCTGTGATGCTAGCGGAGCCATGTGAGTGGTAATACGAGAGAAAGAAGGTGCGAATCTGGTAACAAATGAAAGAAGAATTAATTCCCAAGAAAAACAGCAGGGGGTCCATCGTCTGGCGGTGGTTCGGCTTCAAGCGGGAAGATGTCGAATAGACAACTTTAATTTGTCAAGTGTGGGGCAGAAGCGTTGCTACCAGAAGTAGCATTACTGCTAATATGTAGCATTATTTGAAGTCACCTGATAATAACTGTTTAATAAATACAGTTTTGGTCAATTGACTTAGTTGTGATTTCCTACTCTACATGAAAGTTTAAAATGAATATATATTAATGCAGTATAAACAACAATGTTTTAATGTAGACATATAGAATCATCATACTGCTGTAACTATATGCATTAGTGTTCATTGAAGGCTCAGGCAAAATATCGAGATATATATTGTGTATCGCGATATGGCCTAAAAATATCAAGATATTAAAAAAAGGCCATATCGCTCAGCCCTAGGCACAACGCTGACTGAACATTCAATACCTAATGAGGAGACTGACTTTTGTGACGGTTGAAGATGGTCTCGCACACAGACACGCTTTTACACAAACACAAACACACACAAACACCCAAAATTCACACACGCGCTCAGCATCAAGGGTTGGAATAGGGGGTTAAATCAGCAAAAAATTATTTGCGGGCGCCTCCACCGCTGATTGCTCACTGCCCCCTTCACCTCCCAGGGGGTGAACAAGGGGATGGGTCAAAATCAGAAGATACTTTCACCACACCCAGTGTGTGTGTGACAATTATTGGTACTTTAACTTTGGATGCAATTTTGGACACCCTTATGCTAAACTTAAACTAAAATAATATATTACTGTTAAACATATACTTTTTAGGTTCAAAATGTTCTTTTTTCAGGGCAAATTTGGGATACAAATGGACATATTAAAGGCCTACTGAAATCAACTACTACCCACCACGCAGTCTGATAGGTTATATATCAATGATGAAATATTAACATTGCAACACATGCCAATACGGCCTTTTTCGTTTACTAAATTGCAATTTTAAATTTCCCGGGAGTTTCTTCTTGAAAACGTTGCGTAATGATGACGTGTACGCTTGACGTCATGGGCTGTTAGGAAATATGAGAGCTGCGCACACACACAGCTAAAAGTCGTCCGCTTTAACGGTATAATTACACAGTATTTTGGAGATCTGTGTTGCTCAATCCTTTGCAATTTGTTAAATTAATATTGGAGAAGTCAAAGTACAAAGATGGAGTTGGGAAGCTTTAGCCTTTAGCCACACAAAAACACGGTGATTCCTTGTTTAAAATTCACGGAGGTGAAACTTTACTATGGATCACAGCGAACATGGATCCCGACCGAATGTGGTAAAAAGTCGCTTCTTACCGGAGATCAGATGCACTTGTGCCGCCCATAAAGCTGCCGTCGACTTCCCTGTGACACTGCGCGTCAAGACATCCGTGGACACACACCTCCGACTATCAGGTATTGTTAAACTCACTAAAACACTAGCAACACAATAGAAAGATAAGGGATTTCCCAGAATTATCCTCATAAATGTGTCTAAAAACATCTGAATTCGTCCCAATGCAATCGCGTTTTTTTTTTTTCCTAGTCCGTCGCTATCAATATCCTCAACTACGAATCTTTCATCCTCGCTCAAATTAATGGGGAAATTGTCGTTTTCTCGGTCCGAATAGCTGTTGTTGTTGGAGGCTCCCATTATAAACAATGTGAAGATGTAAGGAGCCATCAACATGTGACGTCATTGTCTGCGACTTCCGGTAGAGGCAGGGCTTTTCTGTTAGCAAGCAAAAGTTGCAAACTTTATTGTGAATGTTCTGAATAAAATCCTTTCAGCAAAAATATGGCGATATTGCGAAATGATCAAGTATGACACATAGAATGGACCTGCTATCCCCGTTTAAATAAGAAAATCTCATTTCAGTAGGCCTTTAATAAACTATTTATTTGGATATAAAGGTTTTTGTGGAATATGTGGTGAGTGCTGCTGGGGTATATAACTCTTATGTTATATATTATTCATATATTATATATATATATGTCATATATTATTTATTATTATTATTGTTTATTGTGAGCGAACTGTGGTGCTGAATTTCCCCCAGGGATCAATAAAGTACTTTCTATTCTATTCTATTCTAACTCTTACCTGGACCATGGTGACCACATGACAGGGGTTCAGCAAGTAGATGACAGTCTTGGTGGCGAATTTGAAGCCCACCTCCACTCCAAAAGTCAAGCATAGTGCAACAAGCAACAGGTTCTTACTGAGACTGTCCTCTTTTGATTTTGTGCACTCCTTCTCCGCCACTTTCAGCTCTTTGAAGATGTTTATTTTCTTCAGCGCCACACTAATCTCAACTATGGAGAGGAGGATGACCACCAGACTTTCACAGGCGCGCTGCTGGGGCGCCAGGAAGGCGGCACACTCCGGGCCCCCGTTGCCCTCAAACTTAGGGTCCACCCCGCCGTACACCCAGTCTAACAAGCTGTATATGTTATACCTGGACATGTTCCTCTTCTCGTGGTGGAACAGATACGAACAAGACGGGATGAAAGACGTCACACTGACCTCTTGGCGAAACATGAACTGCAAAATGTTTAGCAGTAGGTGGACAGGAAGACATGTACAAGTCCCCTTGCCCCGTCGCTGCTTGCTAATTAGCCAAACCTCCTACCCGGGCGGATGAGTAACTTCCAGCTAACTGCAGGAGGCTGCCAGTAAACCGTCAAAACTAACCAGTTGCGCCACCGGGCTTCTTTCCTCATTCATCCCTACTCAAGTGTCATTTAATACACAACACGAGTTAGCAGCAGCATCGGTGCCGGGCAGCTAGCTGGCTAGCTTTAGCTACGAAGCTAAACTATGCAATCCCCGAATTTTGCTGGTCAGACTGAGCAGCAACGCCATTGGCTTTGGCCGACTGTGTCGCGTTCACGGCCCCTTTGCAATGTGGCAACCAGCTTTAAAAAAAAACAAAACTAGGCATTATTAGACACTTTTCCTCCATTTTTACCAATCTCGAACGTTCAGTTAAATGTATGTTTTCCCTGAGTGGTAATTTCTTAGAACATTTGATTTTCTCAGTGTGACTTTTCACATGACATAGGAAGGGCGTATTGCCTTAAAGACAAAAACAGGGACAAACATTTATACAGCAGTATCCGACACAAGCACATGGTGGTGCATTAGGATTTAGCGGAAATTTCAATTATTGTTTACAATCTGCGTTATTATGTTTTTATCTGTGGTGGAGGACCAACAATATAACCTATAATTTAATAACATAGAGCAGGGGTCACCAACGTTTTTGAAACTAAGAGCTACTTCTTGGGTACTGATTAATGCGAATGGCTACCAGTTTGATACGCTTAAATTGCCAGACATAGCCACTTTGCTCAATTTACCAATGTTATATATATATATATATATATATATATATATATTCGAATTGATGTTTCCCCCCCCCCCCCCCACACACACACATATATATATATATATATATATATATATATATATATATATATATATATATATATATATATATAAGGGGTGTGGGGAAAAATCGATTCGAATACGAATCGAATGGTTTATGTTGGGCGATTCAGAATCGATTCAAATTTTTTAAAAATCGTTTTTTTTTTCATAAAAAAAAAAAAATTATATAGATTTTTTATTTTTTTATTTTTTTAATCAATCCAACAAACCACTACACAGCAATACCATAACAATGCAATCCAATTCCAAAACCAAACCTGATCCAGCAACACTCAGAACTGCAATAAACAGAGCAATTGAGAGGAGACACAAACACGATACAGAACACACTAAAAGTATTGAAACAGAAATGAATATTATCAAGAACAGTATCAATATTAGTTATAATTTCAGCATAGCAGTGATTAAAAATCCCTCATTGACATGATCATTAGACATTTATAAAAAATAAACATAAAATGTCACAGTGGCTTACACTTGCATTGCATCTCATAATCTTGACAACACACTGTGTCCAATATTTTCACAATGATAAAATAAGTCATATTTTTGGTTCGTTTAATAGTTAAAACAAATTTACATTATTGCAATCAGTTGATAAAACATTGTCATTTACAATTATAAAAGCTTTTTACAAAAATCTACTACTCTGCTTGCATGTCAGCAGACTGGGGTGGATCCTGCTAAAATCATAGGTATTGAATGAATACAGAATCCTTTTAAATCGGGCAAAAAATCGTTTTTGAATCGAGAATCGAATGGAATCGAAGAAAATCGATATATTATCGAATCGTGGGACACCCAAAGATTCACAGCCCCTATAAATATATATATATGTATATATATATATATATATCCATTTTCTACCGCTTATTCCCTTTTGGGGTCGCGGGGGGCGCTGGCGCCTATCTCAGCTACAATCGGGCGGAAGGCGGGGTACACCCTGGACAAGTCGCCACCTCATCGCAGGGCCAACACAGATAGACAGACAACATTCACACTCACATTCACACACTATATATATATATATATATATATATATATATATATATATATATACATATATATATATATATATATATATATATATATATACACATATATATAAATGGGTATTTCTGTCCGTCATTCCGTTGTACATTTTTTTTCTTTTACGGAAGTTTTTTTGTAGAGAATAAATGATGAATAAAAACACTTAATTGAACGGTTTAAAAGAGGAGAAAACAGGAAAAAAATGAAAATAACATTTTGAAACATCTTCAATCTTAAATTTCGACTCTTTAAAATTCAAAATGCAACCGAAAAAAAAAGAAGAGAAAAGCTAATATAATTCGAATCTTTTTGAAAAAGTTAAAAAAATAATTTATGGAACGTCCAGGGTGTACCACGCCTTCCGCCCGATTGTAGCTGAGATAGGCACCAGCCCCCCCCCCCCCCCCCCCCCCCCCGCGACCCCAAAATGCAATAAGCGGTAGGAAATGGATGGATGGATGATGACATGTTTTAAATAGGTTAAAATCCAATCTGCATGTTGTTAGAATAAATAACAAATTGGACCAAGCTATATTTCTAACAAAGACAAATCATTATTTCTTCTAGATTTTCCAGAATTTTTTTTTTAAAAGAAATTCAAAAGACTTTGAAATAAGATTAAAATTTGATTCTAAAGATTTTCTAGATTTGCCAGAATAATTTTTGGGAATTTTAATCATAATAAGTTTGAAGAAATATTTCACGAATATTCTTCGTCGAAAAAACAGAAGCTAAAATGAAGAATTAAAAAAAAATGTATTTATTATTCTTTACAATAAAAAAAAAATACTTGAACATTGATTTAAATTGTCAGAAAAGAAGAGGAAGGAATTTAAAAGGTAAAAAGGTATATGTGTTTAAAAATCCTAAAATAATTTTCAAGGTTGTATTTTTTCTCTAAAATTGTTTTCCTGAAAGTTATAAGAAGCAAAGTAAAAAAATAAATTAATTTATTTAAACAAGTCTTTAAATTATTTTCTTGGATTTTCAAATTCTATTTGAGTTTTGTCTCTCTTACAATTAAAAATGTCGAGCAAAGCGAGACCAGCTTGCTAGTAAATAAATACAATTTAAAAAAATAGAGGCAGCTCACTGGTAAGTGGTGCTATTTGAGCTATTTTTAGAACAGGCTAGTGGGCTACTCATCTGGTCTTTACGGGCTACCTGGTTCCCGTGGGAACCGCGTTTGTGACCCCTGACATAGAGGGACAAGCGGTAGAAATGGGTGAATGGGTTTTGTTTTCACTTACACTTCTTCAGATGTACAATTCTTCTCAACAGGAGTGGAGAAAAATAATCTTTGAGAAAAATATAATTTGAAATATCTGTATGCAAACACAACAATTAAAATCTTAAACATAACAATACAGTATGTGTAATGAAATTATGGGATGGATTAAGAAAATAAGTCAAACAATGTATTGATATGATCCAGTTAAAAAAAAAAATCAAACTTAAAGTGTTTACAAAGTACAAGGCAAAGGGTTACTGATACAAATATTCAACCTGATTGAAGAATGACTAATACTATATCACTTATTCAGTAAATTATGTGAACCCATCCATCCATTTCCTTCTTGCAAGTGTGGGGGGTGGCTGGACACAGTAAATTAACTCCCTAGACATATGAACTGTATTGATATTTATTTATCCATTCATTCACTGCGGACTCCACCAGCAGGGTTAGGATGCCCCCCAAAAAGCATAAGTCCGTACATAGGAAAACAGTTGGGAAGGAGGACAGGAGTTACGTGTCCTGTAAAGTATGCACTGCTCACGTGTCCACAGCGCACAGCAAATATGGCGCGCACAAACTCAAATCCATTCTGAACTCTAAACAAAATAAACTCATATCAAATAATTCTGTATTGTTTCGCAATGCAACTATATGAGTGACAGGTAACAACAAACGGACACAACAGATAAAACAATGTTCATCAACACTGTTCAATTATTGTAAAGTCTGTCAAGAACAGGAATTCCAACAATCAATTTATTGAGCAAAACTGTTTATTATTGGCCGTAACACACCAAAAACATGAATTAAAAACTTAGACCTAGAAAAACAGTTAATTTTCTGCTGTACAAACCAGGTCCAAACAAACTCTTTGTCATCTGTGATATCAACAGCAGTCGCTTGCCCTTTTCCACTCATTGCCGTTGGTCAGACAACTTCAGCAATATGAATCCCCAATAAGGGTGTGCTTATTTTACTGTCATTTATGTTAATGTCTGGCTATTAGTCACACAATTCTGTTACAACTGATTAATTATGAGCATCTGACTAAGGTCAGTTACATTATCATGATGTGTTCAGTGTAGTTTTGTAAAATGTGTTATTATAGAGTCATTTGAATAGCCTAAATACAAAACATTCAAAGATGTTTTGTTTTTGTTGGTTTTCATTGCAATATAAAATGAAATACACCATAATAGCTGACAACAAAAAGAATGCAAAATGCCTATTTAGAATTTGGGAGAGTTTTACACTGACTTTCATATCATAAAATTACTTTTTACTGTTGCAGGTGGACAAAGGGCGTTTAGCAAACTGAAACTAGTCAAGAAATATCTCAGATCAACAACAAGTCAAGAAAGGCCAAATAGTAGGGGTGTCAAAACTTTTTTTTTTTTTTGAATGAATCACGATTCCATTTTGTATCAATTCTTAATTAATTAAAAAAAACCTCACGAATTAATACAATTTTTCAAATAAATAAATATTCATGTATTTATCAATTTAAAAAAATCTGTCCTGTCCAGCCCCTCAGGCAAATCATATTGTTGATGTAAATGCCCGTATTTGCTGTACAGATTCACTTTAGAAAAGAAAAGTGATGGACACTTCTCTTGTTGCCTTATTTGTATTTTACTTTATTAAATGTTTGGTAATAATAAAAAAAAAAAGTTATCTTCTAAATAATATAAACAAATATTTTAGTTGTTTATATAATTTATGGAGGAATGTAGTTAATCAGGGCAGCACAGTGGTACAGGGGTTAGTGCGTCTGCCTTACAATACGAAGGTCCTGAGTAGTTCCATCCATCCATTTTCTACCGCTTATTCCCTCCTGGGTTCAATCTTTCTGTGTGGAGTTTGCATGTTTTCCCCATGACTGTGTGGGTTCCCTCCGGGTACTCCAGCATCCTCCCACCTCCCAAGATATGCACCTGGGGATAGGTTGATTGGCAACACTAAATTGGCCCTAGTGTATGAATGTGAGTGTGAATGTTGTCTGTCTAACTGTGTTGGCCCTGTGATAAGATGGCGACTTGTCCAGGGTGTACTTCGCCCTCTGCCCGATTGTAGCTGAGATAGGCGCCAGCGCCCCCGTGACCCCAAAAGGGAATAAGCGGTAGAAAATGGATGGATGGATGTAGTTAATCATAGAACTGGCACCCAATGTTAATAAAAAAGTATTCATTTTGAATAAATAATTTTTTTGCAATAGGAACGCTTATAGTGTTTTTATTATATTTAATTTTTGTTGCAAAAATGTTAAGGTCTGTCCCATATTCGGAACTGAACACGCGGTTGGCGGGGTGTCATACCCGAGCCAGATTTGGCCCCGAGCCTCCAGTCTAAAGTGTCAGTGACAACAATTTTGTCAGGAATAAGCCCCAAATGCACAAAGATGTGACGCAAGAGGCCTCAAAGCGTTGGGAGAAAAAGAGTGAGAAGAAAGAAAAATAAAGGAACATTCAAATAAAGGCTGGGGCTTGCAACAACAATGAACAACAATGACCTGGCAACATGAGGCCAAAAAAGAGGCGGTTTAAATATGCTCTTGGAGGAGAGGAGACAATTGAGACCAAGTGTGATGCATTAGAGAAGATTGAGGTAATTAGGGCGAGAGGAAGAAATGGAACCACGAGGACCCAAAATTAAGTAAAAGTACCGTATTTTTCGGAGTATAAGTCGTTCCGGAGTACAAGTCGTACCTGCCGAAAATGCATAATAAAGAATGAAAAAAACATATATAAGTCGCACTCTACTATAAGTCGCATTTTTGGGGGATATTTATTTTATAAAACCCAACTCTAAATGTAGACATTTCAAAGGCAATTTAAAACAAAGAAAGAATAGTAAACAACAGGCTGAATGGGCGGTATAGCTCGGTTGGTAGAGTGGCCGTGCCAGCAACTTGAAGGTTGCAGGTTCGATTCCCGCTTCCGCCATCCTAGTCACTGCCGTTGTGTCCTTAGGCAAGACACTTTACCCACGTGCTCCCAGTGCCACCCACACTGGTTTAAATGTAACTTAGATATTGGGTTTCACTATGTAAAGCGCTTTGAGTCACTAGAGAAAAGCGCTATATAAATATAATTCACTTCACTTCACTTCACTGAATAAGTGTACGTTATATCAGTTGTCCCCAACCACCGGACCGCGGCCCAGTACCGGTCCACGGACCAATTGGTACCGGGCCGCACAAGAAATAAAAAAAAAATATATATTTTCTTTTAAAATTAGGAAATCAACATAAAAACACAATATATACATTATATATCAATATAGATCAAGACAGTCTGCATGGATACAGCGCGTAAGCACACATGATTGTATTTCTTTATGGGGAAACCCCCCCCGACCAAATTTTCAAGCGTTAACCGGTCCGCAGCGACAAAAAGCTTGGGGACCACTGCTTTATGTGACGCATAAATAATCAACGGAGAACATGCCTGGTATGTTAACGTAACATTATGGTAAGAGTCATTCAAATAACTATAACATATAGAACATGCTATACGTTTACCAAACAATCTGTCACTCCTAATCGATAAATCCCATGAAATCTTATAAGTCTAGTCTCTTACGTGAATGAGATAAATAATATTATTTGATATTTTACGGTAATGTCTTAATAATTTCACACATAAGTCGCTCCTGAGTATAAGTTGCACCCCTGGCCAAACTATGAAAAAAACTGTGACTTATAGTCCGAAAAATACGGTACACAATACAGTCAGTTGCAAAGCTCAAACTTGATGTTAAACTCTAAGTCAACTCATGCCAGCCCCAGAAGTTAGCTCACAAGCTTTCTGTATTTGCAGAAAAGATCAGCCCTCAAATGCCATAACATTTTTGGTCCTATCCAACAACTCAGACAAATCATATTGTTGATGTAGATGCCCATATTTGCTGAACAGATGTAATTCACAAAATAGAAGTGTAGGATACTTTTCTTGTTGCCTTATTTGTATTTGACTTTATTAAATGGATTTATTTAATATTTGGCGCGGCAGGACCGGTGCAGGAGAGGATAAAAAGGAGAGAAAAAAAGGAGGACAGAGGGGGAAATTGAGGGGACAAGAGAGAGATAAGACCGAGAGACAACAACAACAAAAACTACATCAACAAGATCAGCAAATACAATATGTACAAATATGGTGCGAAAAAGAACTAGTTAGTGAAGTAGATAGTAATAACACAGAAATGACAATAAACATTACTGCACTACAAATGGAGCAATACAAAAAAACAATATATTTCTGCCCAAGGGAAGCTAATCTACATGCTTGTTGTACTCATCTGGGGATTGACCCGTGAAGTGAAGTGAAGTGAATTATATTAATACCGCGCTTTTTCTCTAGTGACTCAAAGCGCTTTACATAGTGAAACCCAATATCTAAGTTACATTTAAACCAGTGTGGTTGCCACTGGGAGCAGGTGGGTAAAGTGTCTTGTCCAAGGACACAACGGCAGTAACTAGGATGGCAGAAGCTGGGATCGAACCTGGAACACTCAAGTTGCTGCCACGGCCACTCTACCAACCGAGCTATACCGCCCACCTGACTGCAGTTTGTTGTCGTAACGGACTTGAGCAGGCAAATGCTCACATTCAATGGTGTTTGGCACGTCGGAGAGTTGTTCTTTCACGGATGAATCCCAGTTTTCACCGTTCAGGGCAGATGGCAGCCAGAAAGTGCAGCGCCATGTGGGAGAGCGGTTTGATGATGTTGATGATGTTGATGATGATGTTGTGAATCGAGTGTTCCATAGGGGATTGGGGTTGTGGTATGAGCAGGCGTATGTTATGGACAATGAATGCAAGTGCATTTTATTGATGTAATTTTGAATGCACAATGCTACCGTGATGAGATCGGCCCCATGTTGCAAGGATCTGTACCCAATTCCTGGAAGCTGAAAACATCCCAGTTCTTGTATGGTCAGCATACTCACCAGACATGTCACCCATTGAGCATGTTTGGGATGCTGTGGATCGGCGTATACGACAGCGTGACCCAGTTCCTACCGACATCCACCAACATGGCACAGCCATTAAAGATGAGTGGACAGACTCTTTTAAACATATATACAGAAGAGTATGAAGCCGGACTTGAAGCGCAACCTCAGCCGCTTACTTCTCATTGGATAAATGTGAAATAAAGGAAGCAGCACATAAGTGTAATGAAGGTAAACAACATGAAATATGAACTATTTACTTTATTACATGTTGTAAAAGTAGTCCAAACTCAATTTGTGTAGTTATAAACCTCAACACAAGTGAACAGAATGATAATGCTAACTAGGTAAAGTTAAAGCCGATGTGTTTGTGCTTTTGGTGTGAAATATTCACTGACATTTATTACGCTTGTATTTGTAAATTGTTATTTTCAGTTGAAATGGACCAAAATGACTAACCTGGCCCTCGCAAATTCATCATTTACAGAGAAGACGACTTTCTGACTGTTGGACATAGCGGACAAAAGCCTGACTTTTTATGAACAATTTGGTACGCTTAATTTTTTAAAAGCATATTGTTTTGTATATGATTGCTTTGTATTTCATTGACTTACTTTTAAGGAAAAAAAGCTTTTAGACCTCACAGCTGCCTTCGACAAGGTGGATCACATATCCTACTGTCACGACTGAAGCAGTACGTGAGCATCTCAGGTGTAGCCCTAAGCTGGTTTCAGTCCTACCTAACTGACCGGAGTTTATCTGTGCAGCTAGGAGACTTTCTCTCCTTGGTGGACCCCCTTACCTGTAGTGTTTCTCAAGGGTCAATCCTAGGTCCCATACTCTTCCTATTGTACATACTACCTTTAGGTGAAATCCTGGTCAAGCACAATGTTTCATTCCATTGTTATGCCAATGATGTTCAGATCTACTTACCTCTTAAGGCCACAGGACAGGTCGCACTTCAGTCACTGCTTGACTGTCTGACTGACATTAAAGCATGGATGAGTGCTAACTTCCTCAACCTTAATGAGAGCAAGACCGAGATCATCATCTTCGGCGAAACATCTCTAGTCTCGTTTGTCAGTGTTCTAGGTCCTCTGGGTGAAAACATCCGGTCCTCCGTGAGAAATCTCGGAGTGATCTTCGATAGTGCCTTCAAATTCATCAAACGGGTCAGCTCAGTGGTTAGTACCAACTTTTACCATCTCAGAAACCTAGCAAAGACCAAGGCCTATCTCTCCAAGAGCGACCTGGAGACTGCTATCCACACCATCACACACTGGCTAGATTACAACAATTCACTGTACGTTGGTATTGATAAGGGATCACTCCGCCGTTTGCAGCTTGTGCAAAACGTGGCTGCCCCTCTCCTCCCCAGCACCAAAAAAACGCAAGCACATTACCCCAGTCCTGGCCTCACTCCACTGGCTCCCTGTCTGTTACTGCATTGATTTTAAATTACTTTTAATCGTTTTTAAATCCCTAAATGGTCTGGCCCTAAAATACCTGACCGAGCTTCTCCATCATCATACCTCGTCTAGAGCCCTAAGGTCAGCTGACCAACTGCTGTTGGCGGTCCCTAGATCCAGGCTAAAGACCATAGGGGACAGAGCCTTTTCCGTTGCCGCCCCTAAGCTCTAAAAAAGCCTTCCCCTCCACATTAGGTCAGCCCAGAGCCTGGGGGTTTTCAAAACCCTTCTTAAGACCTACCTCTTCTCGCTGGCCTTTGACTCGAGCTGAGTCTGCCCACTAGGCCACCATTTTCTAGTCCTACCCCCAAACCCCTTCGCTTTAGTTTATTTTTCTATTTGTCGCACTTTATATTACTATGATTTTTATACAGCAAATGTTTTACTTTTTATTCGACCCCTTGTACCGTATTGATTTTAGCACTATTTTGTTCAGCTCATTCATTGTTTATGTTTTTTTTTGTTTTCGGTTTCTGTTGCTCTATGCTTTTTTTTTTAACCCGTAAAGCACTTGGTTCAATTTAAAAGTTGTTGTAAAAACGTGCTATTTAAATAAAATTGACTTGACCTGACTTGACTTGCATCATGACATCATGACATTGACAGCTGCATCACAAGGCACCAAGAGCAGAATAAACACTCGATTCAGTTTTTCTTTGAGAGAATAGTGGTTACACACATATCCTATACATTATATACACAAGCAATAGACGGGACTTTCCAAACCACACTGTGCCGACCTTTCTTGCTCATGGACCGCTCAGATTTGTCAGGACAGCGTCTCTTTTTACGGCAGGTAGGCGACGGCACCACACACTCACTGATTTAAAAAAAAGTGACTTATTTTTATGCTTTAATTTAGTTACAATAATCGCAAAACCGACACGAAAAAAAGCAAACTCAGGCATTGAATTTGGATGACGTCATCAAATTTCGATGCACTGATTGGTCTGATGGATTTGTCTGATTGTGCCACAAATACAGCAGGGTTCTTGACGGTATCTGAAGCAAAACTGAATATTCAACAGTGAAATGTGAGAAATAAGTGTCTTTTGCACAAAATGTGATTTACAGCTCAAAATCCGTGGAATGGCGTTTATCGGTTTTCGCGTCTGAACTCTTCATTTAGACAATATAGTCTGTTTCCCTTTATTCACCTGTCGTGGTTATTTTCTTAAGCTTGTTATGACATTTTAATCACTTTATATTCTTTTTTTTGTGAATCACGCGTATTATATTTGTGCTCCCACCTTTCCCCTTGTAAACCTGCCGGAAATGTGAATAGCTCTTTAAGACGAATAAAGTATTTATAAGTTCTTTCAGCATTTTCTCACAAACAATTCAACTCAACTCAAGGTACAATTTCAGCCATAAAACATCAGTAGCAGAGGATGCCAAATAGAATACTAGCGGCTTAACTTCTATTCCTTTTAATTTTTGAGAGCCCGTGTCCGTAGCAGAGCTTGTATACCCTCTGCGAGCGTGAAGCGGGCCTACATGTCCGTGTTTACGATATGGATACTCTTAAGCGCCGCATTGTAGCCACTAGTGTATAAAAAGTGTACAACACATAATGTACAGATTTTTTTTCCGTAAGATTCGACTCTTTCTCTCCTGGCAGGTATTTTGCAATTTTTTTCAAATTCCGCAAAATAAAATAACATGATTCAGGATGAAGATGCTACCAAAAGACATACTTCTTAACATAAAATTGCTTCCTGTCTTCTGTAGGTGACATAAGAAATATGTACATTTTTAAGATAAAATGTGATGAAACGCGTTAGAAAACAATCCTAAATTCACTATTCTATTTTGAGGGACATTTTACCTGTACACATAATTTTTAGCCAGAATTATGAAATAAGTGTAAATTCGAATATAAAGTGGTTTGCCGTCTCAATTAGAAGGGAAAAAAAACAGCACTGCAGCTATGAATCCAGCAGAGGAAGCCATTTTACAAGTCAATTCACTCAATATATTCCAGCATGAAGACGCTTTAGCAATACGTGATGCTGTGTAACTGCATGTTACACAAATGATACAATTGCCCACCATACTGTATACTCTACAGCAGTAATTGTTTATATATGGAAGACTGCATTTAAAATTATGTTTGATAACTGTGATATAAGCTTTAGAGCAGGGATATTCAACTAAATTGCCAGATTTCTTACTTCACTAGTAGTCTAATTTTGTGTTTGACAAAGAACCAGTGTAGTCTGCAGTAGACATTTGATTTTGGTCTATTTTTATTGGGTCTATCCATTATTGGTCAGAGTTACAGGAGCGCTCTGCTGTTTTTTAGGACATTCTGCAAAAAAGCTAGTGAAAATGTTATGTACGTGAGGGCTGGAAGGAGACAACACCACAAAAGACTTAAGGTTACCAGGTTTATTGTAACCTTTGATGATTGTGTGGGATGTGTATTGATTGATTGATTGACTGATACTTTTATTAGTAGTTTGCAGAGTTCAGTACATATTCCGCACAATTGACCACTAAACGGTAACACCCGAATAAGTTTTTCAACTTGTTTAAGTCGGGGTCCACGTTAATCAATTCATGGTAGCTACTCTAAGTGTTGGTTGCAGGATTAAGTGTAAAGTTAACCATGTGAATAATTCAGGAGGGTGTTGTACATGCGGGATGGATGAAACCTTCATCTGACCTAGGGGGTAGGCACAAGGGAGATCCGGGGACAGGCAGGAGGTCGAGGGCAGGCGGCAAGCAACAATGTCCGAGTCCAGGCGAGTGATCGAAGATCGAGGGAGGCAGTCCAATTTCCGGGTGGAGGTCGAGATCCAGCGCTCGAGCACAGGAAACAAGGCGGGTACTGCAAGGACGACAAGGGACATAAGTCAACGAGGCAAAAAGGCAAAACACGAAAGAGGCGAGGACAACTAGAGGGAAGCCAGAGACGTAAATGCTTACTACAAGAGTTAACGACGTTCCAGCGCAGGATCCAAGGAGTGACTGGATTTTATGCTGTCCCTTTGATCGCTGCCAGGTGCTCTGATGACAGGCAGCTTGCAGCTGCGGTGAAGCGTGGTCGTGGTGCGCCGGGCGTTTGCGAGGGTGTGTACTGGCATGCTGGCAGAAAGAGTGTGGGAACCTGCAGCCGGAGAATCTTGGGTTCGAATCCGTGCTGTGACAGAAAAACCATCTCTATGACAGCCTACAGTTTTTTTTTAAGAATTTGCTGCAAAAATTTGAGTCTTTCACAAGTTTTTAAATTGAACTCATGGGCCACCATGGTGGTTCAATAGCCCAGACGATGAAAAAGAGAGGACCTAAAAATAAACCCTGAGGAAAACCATGAGGACAACTAAAGATGTTAAACAAATGACTACTTACCGCATCGGAGGTAGACAAACTACTGCAACACCTTGGATACATAAATCACATTACAAAAATAATTTGTCAAAAAGGAGACCACTTAGAGGGGTCACCTGAGGAACACCTTAATTATGTAAATCAAAAGTATGGATCTCAGCGTTGTATGTGTTCTGCAAAAGTTGAATTGCAAATGCGAAGACCTGCTAGTGTGTTTAAAGTTGTCCAAGTTGCTCTATACAACATGAGCACACTAATGCTTTAGGAATTTGCTGCAAAAATGTTTGTCTTCCAAGTTTTGAACCAAACCAGCGGGTCGGTATAGTGTCATTCCTTGGTCGGATATGTCCCTCGGGCCAGCAGAATAGACATGCTTTAGAGCAGGGGTTCTGAACTTTTTTGACCTCATAGCTTAACTTTTCCACTACAGACCACACGTACCACGGCTGAGAAACACAGGTGTTTGCCGGCCCTTTAGGGGATGCTTGCAGCCTAAAGATTGGCCTCAGCACTTTGTTCAAGAAACACTGCTTTATGTATCGAAGATAGGCCTTTTTAAGGGCCTGTTTTGGTATTTGCCGGGGGTCTTGGAACTTGAACCCAGCAATTATGGGTTATACTTGGATAGCACTTTTCTACCGTCAAAGTACTCTAAGCGCTTTGACACTATTTGCACATTCACACATTCACACATTCACACACTGAGTGCGGGAGCTGCCATGCAAGGAACTAACCAAAAAACCATCAGGAGCATGGGTGAAGTGTCTTGCTCAAGGACACAACGGACATGAATAGGTTTGTAGAACCTTGAGATCGAACGAGGAACCCTCAGGTTGCTGGCACGGCCACTCTCCCAATTAGCGGGGATCTTCTTTGGCTTACAGTTTTTACATTACATTTATTTTAAAGGTGTCAATGTACTCTTATTAAACACATAAATTATTGTTTTTTTCCCCCTCAGTAATTAGCACCTGGCATCAGCCACAATTTTACACATCACCGACTCGGAACAACAGCAACCATAGTTACATTACGTGGGCGGTTGGGCCAGAGGAGACGACATCCAAATGGACAGCAAATGAAGTATATTGTGTTAATGTTTGTCAGATATTGTTGTGTAAATGTTTGTGTAAAAAAAAAAAAGTTACACTTAGGGATTACTATGTAATAATAGGCCCTCGGGCCGCGCCTCACATAAAGGACCGAGTCGAGGACATGAATCTAACCATCAGTCGTGCATGGGGAGAAACCCAGAAGGAGAATAAGCTTGCTCATCCATGCAGCTCCCTGGAGAAGGAGGAGGTGGGTGGAGGTGGAGGAAGGGAGCTGAATGGCTAAGTATGTCATTGTATCAACTCAGGAGATGTGGTGTGGGCTGGTTTGACGTGCTAAGACAATCAAAATCTGAGCGGGGATGTTGGAAATATTACAAATTAATTACACGCATAACCTACCAATATGCGTGATCATCTTAACAACAAATAGCACACTGAGCTAAAGAATTGTGTGCTTTCACCAGCAAAAAGGCAGACCATTTTATCTTATTTTGGATTGCCCGAATGCAGTTGAGATAGGCTCCAGCACCCTCCGCGAGCCCAATAAGGGACAATCGGTAGGAAATGGATGGATGGATGGATGGATGGATTAGACTGAACAGATATGACCAGAGAGAGTGCATTACATATTTGTCATGATTGTCATGTGAAGTTCGAACTTTGTTTATTGTATTGTTTCTTTTCCAGCATTCTTATTTTCAGTAGCATATTCTGTTTGTTTCTTTTTGCTACCTAATTTCCAGTGTGAGCGCTGGTTTCCTCACCGGTCCATGATTGGCAATCCAAACCAGTGACATGCAGTCAGGGGAGTACATCATGGAAAGTACAAAAATGTAAAAAGAAAAATAAAAACAATTAATTGTTATATGTATCCAGTGATTATACTATAAAGTTATTTTCCATTTAACTTCACCAGTTTTAGGTTATTTTTATTCAAAATAGCTGAATTTTCACATTTGCCGTTCAAATACTGAGAAGAGACTTGCGGTGAGTCAGCGGCCAGTTGAGCCTCACCATGGATTGCGCAATGACTCGGCTAACTGCTGGCTGTTGTGCAGTGAGACTGTATTGCTATATGAATTGTATTACACATTTTCATAGTTTAGTTAGCTGAGGTATATAATGTACAGTGTATTTTGTCAACAACTGTTTGTGTGTAACATATTTATTGTGCTGAGCAATCATAAAACGGCTGCGGAGACGCACTGGGTGAGGCTCGCAGTAATCCCGCCTCCTGGTGGTAGAGGGCGCTTAGTGATGCCAGAAATCATTCTTGTGACTACTCGGCTGCAGAAGAAGTGACCACAAGCAGCAACAGTTAGCATCGATCATTTATATTTTCCTCTCGCCTGGCCTTTTTACATGGAGATTTACATATCTAAAATAAAAAAGTTTTCTAAACTGGACTTTCAATCGAAGCAAGAGGTAATAATTAAAGGAAGATTTCCATCAAGACAGAGAGACTTTTAAAACTGAAGAAAGATAAGGAAGACTTCTATAACAAGTTATCGATACATTTGTTCAAAAGGAGTGGCACATGAACTTCATTTATAAGTAAAGGTAAGACCATAACAACATTTTTTTTAGTAAATGTGCTTTTTTGTGTGCTACAGTTTGTATGTGTAAAGTTAAAGTTTAGTTAAAGTACCAATGATTGTCACACACACACTAGGTGTGGTGAAATTTGTCCTCTGCATTCGACCCATCCCCTTGTTCACCCCCTGGGAGGTGAGGGGAGCAGTGGGCAGCAGCGGCCGGGAATCATTTTTGGTGATTTAACCCCCAATTCCAACTCTTGATGCTGAGTGCTAAGCAAGGAAGAAAGCTGGTATGAGCTTTTAAACATAAACCGTTAACTGCTGCCAATCAAATACTCTTTAGGGTTCATATGTTTATAAATCTGACTGTGATGAAGTCAGTGCCTCACCAGCCATGAACCTCACCGCACGTCACTGATCTAAACACACCCGTCCCTGGTTACCAATCAAGATGCTTTATATGCTAGGCCTGTTCTTTTTACCTGCACTTTGTCTGGGATCTCTGCATTTTGGAGTCAAAACCCCCCAAAAAACGCAACACGATCTCAGTTCTGCTACACCGGAACGTATCACATATCTATACTTTTGTCAACTTCCTGCCTGACTGACCTGCGAGGACGTCTGTATCAACCAGCTTGTTTGAACTCATCGCCACACTGCTTACTCTCCTCTGTACGACGTAATCATTTTCAAGCAATTACTTTTATTGTGAACTTGTCATTTCCTGCCTGATCCCTGCACTCCAGTTAATTCCATGGTTTATGTTTATGGCATTATGAGGCAATTCCAGGCACACATAATGGGAAGCCATCAAACACGAGTTCGAGTCGGCCTGACAAAATAAAACTATTTGAATAAGGTGATTATTTTTCTTGCTTTAATGGTCCTTTTGACAGGCGTGCTGCAGGAAAGCTCACATGCAAGCCATGGGGTGAGGGTTAATTGTTATCTTCTGGTATTTGCACAAAGGATGTAATTACTCACAAACCACTAATTGCACACATTAAAGGCCTACTGAAATGAGATTTTCTTATTTAAATGGGGATAGCAGGTCCATTCTATGTGTCATACTTGATAATTTCACGATATTGCCGTATTTTTGCTGAAAGGATTTAGTAGAGAACATCGACTATAAAGTATGCAACTTTTGGTCGCTTATAAAAAAGCCTTGCCTGTACCGGAAGTAGAAGCCGATGTGTGCGTGACGTCACCGGTGTGAGGGCTTCTCACATCTGCACATTGATTACAGTTATAGACACCAGCAGCGCGAGCGATTCTTACCGAGAAAGCGACAATTTCCCATTTAATTTGAGCGAGGATGAAAGATTCGCGGATGAGGAAAGTGAGAGTGAAGGACTAGAAGAAAAAAAAAAAAAAGACGAGGGCAGGAGCGATTCAGATGTTATTAGACACATTTATTAGGATAATTCTGGAAAATCCCTTATCTGATTAATGTGTTACTAGTTGCGACGGACTTCCTGCCGTCCATGTGTGGGTTGTCGTGACGATGGAAAGGCCGCCTCGTAGCAGGTCTGACTTGTGTTTATTATTTCAACAATCACTTTGTCCTCTTGCCTTTTTGTCGCGGCACTTTGCAGTGCGCGGGCGTTTCCTGCTTCCGGCCGCGGGGCACCTTGCGGTGTCCAAGGTTTGCGTCTGTGGCGGGGGCTCATTGTCTCTCGGGTCTTGGTTGTCGTGCTTGTGGTCGGTGTCGTCAGCTGGTTCTTTCTCCTACTTCTCCTCCTTCATCGTGCCCCCTTCGCCTCTCTTATAATCTAGCCGCAGATGGAGATATTGTGACCAGGTGTGTGTTGTACGCACCTGATTGAAATTGCCACTCTCGTGCCGCCTTGCGTGCGTCACGCCTCTCCTCGCCGCTGCATGCCCCGCCTCCTGGCCTCCCTCTTGGCCAAGGCTGTCTCTCTCAGCCCGCTGTCGGCCCGTCGGCTGCGTCTCTCCACATTAGTGTTTTAGTGAGATTATAAAGTCATACCTGAAAGTCGGAGGGGTATGGTGACCACCAGTGTCTCTGAGTGAAGCCATAGAGGAGCCAAGAAAGTTGCAGCTGCCTCTTTGACAGCTGCAGGAGGAACGACACAAATTCCGCTCATGTTAACGGTAAAATACAACCTTTTACCACAATTTTCTCACCATAAAACCTGCAGGTTGACATGTGGTAGAGAAACATGTTCGCTTGACCGCTCTGTTCCATATTAAAGCTTCACAACAAACAAAGAAACACCAGCTGTGTTTGTGTTGCTACAGCCGGCTGCAATACACCGCTTTCCACCAAATGCATTCTTCTTTGTAGTCTCCATTATTAATTGAAAAAATTGCAAAAGATTCAGCAACACAGATGTCCAGAATACTGTGTAATTATACGATTAAATCGGACGACTTTTAGCCGTGAGTGGTGCTGGGATAAAATGTCCGCTCCAACCAATACTGTCACAAGCACGCGTCAACATAAGTGTCATCATTCCGCGACGTTTTCAACAGGACACTTCGCGGGAAATTTAAAATTGCAATTTAGTCAATTAAACCGGCCGTATTGGCATGTGTGGCAATGTTAAGATTTCATTATTGATATATAAACTATCAGACTTTGTGGTCGGTAGTAGTGGGTTTCAGTAGGCCTTTAAGGTGTAGTCAGCCACTGTGAATATACACTAATTCGAACTCATGAAACTAAGTTGAAGACATTATTAGTTTTCTATTCTTTACAGTCTACACACATGCTAAAACAAAAGTAACACATCTTGATGTTGTTGTTGCTATACCTTCAACACAATGTAATCATACCTTAAACAAAAACACTGCTTTGCATTTTAGTAGCAATCCTGCAACACACTTTTTTTTTTTTTTCAACAAACTTGCTCCAGCACACTACAGACAATTTCAAACATTAGACAATTTGTTCAAAAATGAAATATCATGGTACCATTAGGAAATGCATCTATTCAAATACAAAACACATCGGTTAATTGTAAATACTGTACATATGGCCTGAATCACTAGGGTAGTAAATCTTTGGGCACCACACGATTTGATTCGATTTGATTCTTGGGGGTAACGATCGTTTCAGAATCAATTTTTTGTTCAAAACTATTGTAGATTCAAAATCAATCCTTTTTTAAAAATAACATTGGATGCTAGTTATTTTACTTATTTACAGTTTTTTCCATTTGCTTACACACTAAATTTCATATTTTCACGCAGTTAACAAAAGTCTACACACAGTAAACAAAACTACTGTGCAGATGTTCCTAATATTAGACATGGACTTTGTAACCATTGTGATACACACATGTTCACACTTTACACACACACTAGGGTTGTGATACACACATCTTTACACTTTACGCAAAGATCAGGATTGTGAAGTTACTTCCTGGTCAATCCAAAGGGCTGGCTTGCCAACGACCACACAATAATCACACCCACCAAGTGTAAAGACAGGTGAAAATACAGCTTTCAAGTGGGTGCTACATGTATACATTTTTTTCCATCTCTAATTTTTATCTCCAGAGTTTTATTCAAACCATTTTTACAGTTTTTTTCCATTTGCTTACACACAATTTTACTAAATGTCTTTTTTCAAAAGGATTCACAGACTTTTCCAAACGCAACATTCAGTTTTCTTAATCCGTAGATTATTTGCAAAATGACACACTTAGGTCAAAACATCTGCTCATTCATCAAAATAAAGCAAACATTCGTAAAAATGCTTGTTTTATTGTCATCTCACTCACACAGACTTCAAATGATATCACACCATTGGAGTGAGTTACCCAGAACATGTCACACCTGGACTTGGATTTGTTTTGCTTCTTCCACACAAAGGATGATTGGCACGAGCCAGACGAGAATTCAGGTACATATTTGTTTATTTAAACACTATAATAAAAAAAAAAAAAACTAAGGGCGCTCACCAGCAGGTAAAGAAATTGGCTACAAAATACAAATATGAAACAAAACACCTGCACGATGGCATGAAATGACAATGAACTATAAACAAAAGGATTTAGCACAAAAGCATTAAAGTATGAACTATATACAACAACTTACATGGAACTATGGACGAGGGCATGAAGGAGGTGCAGCAAGGGTAGCGTGTGTGCATGAAGGCATAAGGGAAGCAGGCAAGCAAAGTTCCCAGAACGACGAACAGAAAGCAAATGACTTAAGTAGTAGCAGTGGTAATGAGAAACAGGTGTGAGAGCTGAGGGACGGGGCGTGACTAGGATGGCAAGGTGAAAATCAATGGGTTGGCATGGAAACAAACAAAACCAGGAAATGCAAAACTTGAAGCAAGAGTCCAAAAACAAAACAAGACATGAAAAAACATAAACCTTGCTTAACAGGCATGACAGAACAGTGATAAATACAAAACACATTTGTAAAAAACCCTATTTTACAATAAGAAATCACAAGTTTTGGGGCATTTTGCCCGACCTTTTTAGCATATGTGATGAATGATTACTGTAACTTGACAAAATATATTGGCAAATCCATAGCAATCGTCATCGTTTACTTTAAAGTGGGCCCATATGTAAGGAACAAAAGAGAAAGTAAACATATCCTGTAAGCTTTTCAAAAACTGCTCAACAACGATGCTGCAAACTGCAAATATTCATTTTTACCACAGTCAGGTAAAGTAACATATCACAGGAGTCAACAATGACATGCAGTATAATTTAAAATCAGCTTGTGTGGTGTCGTGTGGGTGAGTGGTTTGCTGATATTAACGTTGTGGTGGGGTTATGGTAGGCCTGGGCAATTATTTTGACTCGGGGGCCAAATTTTGAGAAAAAAATGTGTCTGTGGGCCGGAATTATTTTTAGGAACACTAATACAAAACCTCACTAAAATTTCTGATTGAATGCTACAAAATGTTGTGAGAGACCGCCTTAAAAAGGGAATGGAATTTCAAATTTTTTTACAGAATGAGACACCCAGAATGTACATGAAAATAAAGAATGTGAGATTTACAATATTAACTATGAACGATAAAACACTAAATATTGACAACATTTGAATGTCACACCCCCTCTCCATCCACATATACAAACACAGCAAAATATCCAGCCAGGGGTAAACCCCCCCCCCCCCCCCCCCTCCCAAAAAATCCTAATATCTGATACATCTGATTAATCACTAAGCTTTAGAACTTTGTTGTAAAAATCTCCTTCCGCATCTGTCCGTGACACCCACATTTCTGGCTCTGGAAACACTCTGTGGAAACGCTCTCCACCCACACTGCTTGGTGCCTCGTCTGAGCTGCTGCGACTTAGATCACCATAGTAACTAATTAGATTACCAAAGTAACAAGTATATTTTGCAAAAGCGCAGATTTCAACCATTGAAAGACTTAGTATAGTTCAAGACTCCCGGTCATTAGAAAACATCACTGCACATCATGATAGCAGCTACACTTTCCAGCTTGAAGACCTAAAAAAAAAAGATTTGGGAATGTCCAGCGTGGCAGATTGAAAAGCTTTACGGTGGCATGTGGCCCCCGGGCTTTAATTTGCCCAGGTTTGGGTTATGGTATTGGCAGGCATATATTATGGACAACGAAAGTACCGTATTTTTCGGACTATAAGTCACAGTTTTTTTCATAGTTTGGCCGGGGGTGCGACTTATACTCAGGAGCGACTTATGTGTGAAATTATTAACACATTACTGTAAAATACCAAATAATATTATTAAGCTCATTCACGTAAGAGACTAGACGTATAAGATTTCATCGGATTTAGGAATTAGGAGTGACAGATTGTTTGGTAAACGTAAAGCATGTTCTATATGTTAGAGTTATTTGAATGACTCTTACCATAATATGTTAACATACCAGGCACCTTCTCAGTTGGTTATTTATGCGTCATATAATGTACACTGATTCAGCCTGTTGTTCACTATTCTTTATTTATTTTATATTGCCTTTCAAATGTCTATTCTTGGTGTTGGGTTTTATGAAATAAATTTCCCCAAAAATGTGACTTATACTCCAGTGCGACTTATATATGTTTTTTTCCTTCTTTATAATGCATTTTTGGCAGGTGCGACTTTAGTCCGGAGCGTCGTATACTCCGAAAAATACGATAAGTGCAATTTATTGATGGCCTTTTGAATGCACAGAGATACCATGACGAGATCCTGTGGTCCATTGTTGTGCCATCCACCATTTTGCAGAATGACAATGCCCGCCCCTATGTTGCAAGGAACCGTCCATAATTCCTGGAAGCTGAAAACATCCCAGTTCAGGCATGGTCAGCATACTCACCGGACATGTCACCCATTGAGCATGTTGGGGATGCTGTGGATCGGCATATTCGACAGTGTGTTCCAGCTCCTGCCAATATCTAGTAACTACAACCCCCAAGCTGTCGAAAATGAATGGATGGATGGATGGATGGATGGATACATACAACCATTGAGAAGTGGACCAAGATCCACAGACCACAATCAACAACCTGATCAACTCTATGCGAATGAGATGTGTTGCACTGCGTAAGGCAAATGGTGGTCACGCCACATACTGACTGCTTTTCTGACTTTTTTGTGGTGCCCTTTATTTAGAAACGTATCAAAAATCATTTTGGTATTGGTACCAAATCCTTCACTCCTCACAACTGAAAGTACTGAAAAAAAAACTCAAAACCCAGCAACCCTTTTTAAAAATGCCACACTGATGACAAAATGATACACATTTGCATCATATGCATACTTTCAAAATCAGCAGCAACGCACTGGTCTACTTTATTTTTAACTCTGCAGTTTTTCTATAGTTCCATAGAAGGCCTGTCTTCACAACCACCAAAAATTTAAATACTCTACACTGTACAACACAGTAATATAATATGCAGTATAGTAAAGTCTGGTAAAACAATAATAAAACACAATACTGCAAACATCAAAAAATAAATTGAGTGTATATAGGCTTCTGAATCCCACTGTCTGTTGGCATCCATCCCCAGTGATCCCCTTCTAGCCATTCCGTAGAAAAATGCAAGCACGACTTGTTATTGTTTTGCTTCCAATTTACAGCACTGTATATATTGTACAGTACTGTATCAACAAGATCATCCTTTTCCCCAAGGCTGTGGCCTCCATAACGTCATTGCCACCCCCACCCTCCTCCCACCATATGCCTTGTCCCCTACACATACTCTTAACAAACAATTACCAGATGTCAGCCTTGCCCCTGACAGTTTGGTTGTGTTTTAGTTTTTTCGCTGTGTCTTTGTTTCCTGTCAGCGCTTTTATTTTGGTTATTTCCTGTTGTTCTCCCTGAGCGCTGTTTCCCCTCAGCTGTGGCTGATTGGCACCTGGCCACACCTGGTGTCAATCAGCCGGCTGCTATTTGAACCTGTTTTGTCCTCCAGTCAGATGCTGGATTATTGTCACTACTACCTGTCAATGTCACTAATGCTCGTCATAGAACCTGTAGCTGTTTGCAGCGTGCTGTCTTTTTGTTGCTAGTTCCTGTTTGCTGGATTCTGTTTCCCGTTTTCCAGTTTGGCTGTTCCTAGTTCCTGGTTTGTGTTTTTTTATTTCTAAAGATTAAATCATGTTTTCCTGCGCAATACCTTCCGCCTTCTCTGCATCTTGGGGTTCGTCACCAACTCAATGTGACACCAGACATACAAAAAGCATGGACAGTTCGCAAATATGAACACGTATTTAAGTCTATTTTACAGTTTTTGGTTTGTTAAGCTGCGTATGCTTGTTGTTTTTTATCTTTTTGTTTTTACTGTCTATTGTATCTTCAGCAACTGTTGACAGAGAGTCACCCAACAAAATGTTGTTGTATTATTTTACAATGATAAAATAAAGTATTCCATTGTATTTTATTTTGTACATTATTTGATATAGTATACACAGTAGTCAAACATGTCAACACAAAACTACCACTTTTGTAAGAAAAGGGGCATAAGCCACTCTGCAATACAGTGCATGTGATAAAGTGATGTGATGTAGCACAGTATCAATCAATCAATCAATGTTTACTTATATAGCCCTAAATCACTAGTGTCTCAAGTACTGTAAATACTTTAGAGTCTTGGTAGAAAGTTGAACATTTCGACTATAAAACCCCCGTTACCTTTCTACTTCCAAGCATGCATAAGAACGTGTTGACCTATGTGGCTGCTGTGTGTAGTACATAAAGTAAAGTACAGAACATACTGTAGTAAGAAAAAGAAGCAAAGCATTAACAATGTGTGCTTGCATTTTTCTACAGAATGGCTAGAATACCAGCTGGGGATGGATACCAATACACGGTGAGATTCATAAACCCATTTCCACATACTTGTAAAAAGCTTCTCAACTTTTTTGGCCCAACTTTTCCACTACAGAGTGGCTCAGGGCCCACTCAAATATTAACAATCAATTAGTAATCTTACTCTTGGTTTTAATCACATTTATTAATTATATCCAACTATATTTACAGTTTAACAGGATCAACCTTGGAAAATGATATGAAAGCATATGTTAATCACAAATATTATTATCAAGGCTTAGGTAAGGGTAATTGCAAAAATAACTACTAATCAAATATACTGCAAAAGAAGGGAGTCATCAAATCTGAAGAACCATTAATTTACATAGTATTTAGCGGAACAAAAATACATAAATTCTAACCAAATTATTAATAAATAATGATATCTATCGCTCCTTAAATAAACTGTCGATGAAATCTAGTTGCAAATTAAAATACAGCTTCACCACTTTAGTCATAATTTTTTTACTGAAGAAAGTTCCCTTTGACTTTAGCTCCAGAATTCTTCTCTTTGTTTGATATTGTCGATACTGCCACAAGTAGTGGAAAAGTGTATTACAACTGATTACCGCTGTGGCCCATACAGAATACAGCTGAGAAACCCATGTTATTCGGCGGCCATCTAGGGGGTGCTCGTGGCCCCCAAAATGGCCCCAGCCCTATGGTTAAGAAACACTGCTTCATAGTACACTACTTAATGTACAGTACTGAGTATATTATTTTATGGTTGTTGTGATAACATGCCTTCTGTGAAACTGAAAAATGAAAAAATGCAGAGCTTTATATGAAGTAAATTTGAGAGTTATTCATACGATGCAGGTCTGTATCAGTTTGTCATTTTTTGTATTGTTAGGTTTTGATAGCCGTGTTTCGATTTGACATAAATGTGAATATGTTTTTTGTCAGTGTTTTTGGTATATTCGCTTGTGTATACAGTTTTGCAAAACATGTCCAAGTAATGGGCAAAAACCATTTAAACATTGCACATACTTGTTTTGACTCTGACATTGCACAACACTGTGGGACGCCTGCCAGTAACATCCTTTACATCAGTGACTCATGCAGTCTCCATCACGACAAGCTCTGCAGCAGGTACAGTGTAAGGTCAGTATTATGTGATTATGAAATGTCTGCACTGCTAGGTTCTGATGATGAAATACAATACCACCAAGTTGTTGGGGTGGAACGGTGCATGTATTCTTATTTTACATAGGCGACATGACACTTAAATTAGTAAGAGACAGGAAGTGTTTCTTGTGTCATGTTCGGCAATCAAATACAAGCGGCAGCTCGAGGCGACATATTCGCTGCGGGAATGGAGATCCAGGCGCGTAGGGAACCTCCATAAGCACGGGGAGTGTGGAAAACACAGCACTTTGACTAGCAGGGGGGTCATGGTGTGTAATGGTGTTAGAAAGACAGCACATGCAAACCCACTACCATTATTTAGTAACGTTTCCTTATGAAGTACTTAATCCGGAGATGTGCAAAGTTCAAACATGAGGTAATTGAGGTGACTTGCGTTATATTGTAGATAAACTGGCAGAAATGAAAATTTTACATAGTGAAACCTGCAACACTCCCTTTTCTGTGGCCAAACCGAGACTTAATTTCTCTATGGAGACTTTTGCCTACTTTTAACCATTCTAACCTTGACAGGCACAATGGTGTCTAAAACATTTACAACATTTGATGTATATGAGTACATCTGATCATCAACATTAGCATATTTAAAAACCTAATAATTTCCACAAACTTTGTCCGCATGCTGTCATTTATGAGTGTTCCCCTAACAGCCACATACCCAACTGCTGGTTTGGGTCAAACAGACAAGTTGATGAAAACAGAAACGTTAGACCGAACATTACAAGGACAGCACTGAATTATTTAGCATACCTCTCATTGAGTACATCTACATGCACATTCAAGTTCCCTGTGATGATCAAACAGTCAGCACACAACTGAAAGTAAATCTATAAAAATCCTCAATAAAAAGAATGTGAATTATGCGGTGGTTTGAAGATTGTGGTATTTAGAAATATTTTGAAAGACACGCTGAAATCATGAAAAAAAAACCCAAAGGACAATTTATGGCTGGGGATATTTTAACTAAATCTGGAACGGCCTCAACCGTGTGAAACACACAGTTAAAGTGAGGTGTGCTTGTTTCAATCAGAACTTCATTGACTGTATTTATGTTGAAAATATAAAATCAAGATTGTAAGAATAACATTATTAATTAAAAATGATCTATTACTTAAAGATCTGACATTGAGTACTGCGTGTTTGAGATTAACTAGAGTTGCCCTACCAGTGGTTCTTAACCCTGTTGGAGGTACCGAACCCCACCAGTTTCATATGCGCATTTATCGAACTAAATCAAATATAAACAAAATAAAATGTTTTTTTTGAAATTCAAGACAAAGTTATATGTTTTTTTTTTTACTGGTGCGCAAAAAAACATCACCTTGTTTTGAACTCACAACACATTACACACCTGCAGTGTGACTTCTGCTGTTGCCTCTGAGAGACCAGTTCAGATATAAATGATAAATGGGTTGTACTTGTATAGCGCTTTTCTACCTTCAAGGTACTCAAAGCGCTTTGACATTACTTCCACATTTACCCATTCACACACACATTCACACACTGATGGAGGGAGCTGCCATGCAAGGCGCCAACCAGCACCCATCAGGAGCAAGGGTGAAGTGTCTTGCTCAGGACACAACGGACGTGACGAGGTTGGTACTAGGTGGGAATTGAACCAGGGACCCTCGGGTTGCGCACGACCACTCTTCCACTGCGCCAAGTACCACGCCCAAGTCATTTTCACAGCAGAGTCTGTTCCTCTTCTTCGTTTTTATGTCCAGCATCCTTGAAAAAGATTGCTCGCAAAGATATGTTGTAACAAATGGTATACAAAAATTCAAGGCTTTCTTAGCAAACTCTGGTCCCATGTTTACATCTTATTGTGCAACATGTGAATGTTTTAGTGGGAACATAGCACGGTGTAACAGGGTTTAGTGCATGTGCCTCACAATACGAAGGTTGTTGCAATGGCCTCACAATACGAAGGTCCTGAGCAGGGGCGGGTCTAGGCATGCTTATATGAGGGGGCAGTCAGAAATGTGAAGGGGGCATCATGTGTACACATCATGCTCCAGCACTTTTTTTTGTGCTTATAGTAACGATGCTTTCTTCATTGAAATGGGTCTTTAGCTATGTGTCCAACCCCAACCTGGAGTAGTGGATTGCACTTTGTCAGGCCTCTACCTTCAGACCTGTCCAACTTGGGTGTCCCACCTGAAGACTAAGCTCCTGCTGGTATAGCTCTTACGGTCACTGAGGCACGCAAACCCCCTGACCACAATAAGGTGGCAATCCCTCAGGGGGGAAACTAAAAAATAAAAATAAAAATAAAAATAAATGAATAAAATAAAATAAAACATCCTTCATCCAGATGTTATCAACCAACAACATAAGATTTATCCTAACTGGATGGCCTAACTCTCAAATAAATTTTGACCCAAAGTAGGACTTCACACACTACAGTCAATATTTACAAAACTGAAAGGTAGTCTGATGAATAATGATAAAAAAGAATCTCAAACTAATTTATAAAACAGAACGTGGGCATTCATCTGGGCACAAAATTCATTCACTCCAATGTATGTGTGTTGCCCACTTGTTTTGTAAATTGATGAAAACGGCTGTGTTTTTGCTTTTAGGTGTCTTGGTCATATCAAATGAAACTTATAATTTGTTTATTACAAAATGTAGATTGAAACATCAAAGGTTGATTATGTAGAATTTCAAGAAAAACAACAGAAAAATAATTCCAGCAGTCGATTGCCAGACCGTTACTAAGTAAAACGGGCTGTTGCTAGGGTCTCCACTCTGAACAGAGGACAGCAGAGGAGGACTGCTAAGTGTTTCATTTTTACCGTCATTAACAGCATCATAAATGACTTGTAGCTTGTTACAGGGACAGTGGAGGCTCTCTGCCTTCCAAACCACTGGTGCTCAGAGCCTCCGCTGTCACTGCTCTCGTCAAGTTGTAAAAAAAAAAAGGAACTCTGTAGCACCGAAAGTCTGCGACGATATACGTGTTTATGACAGATAAGACTACACAAATACACCCATCCTAACAAGTATATGATAAATGTAGACAACTTTTCCTTTTCTTTTACTTTCATACTGAAACAGTGATTGGATGTTTACTGAGGGCTGAGGGGTGTGTGCGGGTGTGTGTCTGCTGCGCAGCCTGCGGAATGTTGAATACACGCACAGCGGAGGGAGGAATGAGAGGGAAGCCGACACTACTATATCGTGTGTGTCCCTTTTTCAGCTGATTTTTCCGCTAGTGCAGATAATTTTGTCAACTTGTAATGTAGTAATTTTGTGAGTTTATTAAAATGTACTTTCCCAAATTTTGATTTGAGGGGGCAAGACATTTATTTAAGGGGGCTCTGCCCCCTCGTGCCCCTGCGTAGAGCCGGCCATGGTCCTGAGTAGTCCTGGGTTCAATCCTGGGCTTGGAATCTTTCTGTGTAAAGTTTGCATGTTCTCCCCTTAACTGTGTGGGTTCCCTCCGGGTACTACGGCTTCCTCCCACTGCCAAAAACATGCACCTGGGGATAGGTTGATTGGCAACACTAAAATTGGCCCTAGTGTGTGAATGTGAGTGTGAATGTTGTCTGTCTATCTGTGTTGGCCCTGTGATGTGGTGGCGACTTGTCCAGGGTGTACGCCACCTTCCGCCCGAATGCAGCTGAGATAGGCTCCAGCACCCCCCGCGACCCCGAAGGGGACAAGCGGTAGAAAATGAATGGATGGATAAATGCAATAACTGAAAGGAGTACAAATTATTTCCAAAGAAGGACCCCCAACCAGATGGTTAGCGTGTCCGCCCTGAGATCGTTAGGTCATGAGTTCAAACCCCGGCTGAATCATACCAACGACTATAAAAAATAGCACCCATTATCTCCCTGCTTGGCACTCAGCATCAAGGGTTGGAATTGGGGGTTAAATCACCCAAAAAATATTCAAATACAGAGAATAATTTGGCCACATCTAGTGTGTGTGACAATCATTGGCACTTTAACATAACTTAACATACAATACTGGCAGCCACGCTTCCGTCAGTCTACCCCAGGGCAGCTGTGGCTACTGATGTAGCTTACCACCACCAGGTGTGAATGAATGTTGCATCCCACTTCTCTGTGAGCGCTTTGAGTGTCTAGAAAAGCGCAATATAAATCTAAGTTATTTTTTTTAAATACTAGTACACAGCTCATGAAAAATTATACTTTTTGTTATTGTCATTGTAAATGAGCTAAAACACTTATAATAGAAAATAATATCATGGAAATGACTGCTGTCATTTGATTATAATAATAAAACATTTAACTTGTTAGTTAGTCAGGTTTGGGACAAGTGTGGTGCTAGTGTGGCCACAGTGCATGTGCACTCTGACGTCGCTTACATTTGCTCCACTGAATGCTCAGGGAGTTTTTGCGTTTGCTCACACATATGGAAAATTAGAGGGAACATTGTTTGGGGGTATCCATAATATGTCGATAGGGATTAGTTTTTATTTACACGTTGAGTCGGGTGTGTGCGGAGGTTCCGCCGAACCCATAAGGCCAACTCACCGAACCGCTAATGTTCGATTGAACCTAGGTTATGAAACACTATACATTGTGTTCTTGAAATCTCATTTCTCTGATCAGATAATCTGTCTGTCTCTTAACTAATTTATGCGCTTTGATAATAATTATTGTTTAGAAGAGAGCACTTCCTTTTTGGACCTCTCATTGATATGAACTTTATCAGTGCAGTGGCCTATAGCATCCTATAAAACAGAATTGTCGCTGTTGGGAATAACACCTATGGGGACCCCTAGCAGGGGCCAAGGTGGGGCAGCTTTGGTTAGTTGAATAGGGTTTAGAGAAAGATGGGGCGCAATATTTTTTTGGTGATAGAATTCTTGATTCTAGTAAGGAGAATCATTCTAGTTTCATCAAGCTCTCAAGAAGGTCAGAAAGTAATGGGTGAAGAAGAGAAAAGACAGTGAAGATCCATGTTTGTGGTAAGGACCGTAATGAAGGTGATTGATGATGCAGGAGTTGCTGCGTCATAATCCTGTATTCAGAATATTGAAGGTGCAGTGGCTGAGTCCTTTGCCGAGTTCCTAGGTGGCAGCGGAGGATAAGATCTACTTCTGCTCCCCATCTCTCTCCGCTGTGACAGCACAGCATCTGGTCGAGGCTTATTTTGATGCCTCAAAGTGTGGAGGTTGTTATCCGTCAGTCGTCTCACGCCACCTCTGTTAAGGTGTGGGCCTTTCCTATGAAACAGTTCCTCTCTTTGCCAGAGATTGAAATTGTCAATAAGATTCAGTCTTCTGGACTCACAGACTTTGGACACCCATGGATTCAGCTGAAGCAGAATTTGTTTATCCTCCTGTCGATGTTTGGGAAAGATCCGCTAGTACGTGTAGATATATCCACTTTATCAACACTCTCAAATAGTTTGTTAAAGTCTTTCTGCAGGATTTCAGACTATTGGTTTCTGAGGTCCACGGCATCCTCATGCACAATACACTTTTTGATTCCTTGGTGTTTTGTCAAGACCTCAGGTAGCTGCCTTGTGACGTCTGAGCACTTGGCATTTGGAAAAATGCATGAAACCATTCTGTTTATGTTTATGGTACATATGGCGCGGTCTCCAAACACAAGCGTATGTTTCACCTTGGCACTCGGCACAGTTGCTCTGTCCGTCTGACGCTCTGTGCTAACTTCTTTCTGTTTGTGATATTCGGTCACATTTTGCTGGGACAGTGGCAAAAATCTGATGTTGCATGTCGCTCATGTATACCAACGTTCTGACTTGGCTTTGGTTTAGCAGCAAGTCCATTGCAGGTGTCTTTAGTCTTGGAAAAGACAGTTTCATTTAAATATAGGCTGTGCGTAACCCTTTTTTTTACCCTTTATGGAAGTAAATGATGAGTTCCTAGTACTAGATTTTACTGGTAGTGTCTCATGAAGTCCTTTTTTGCTTTCCAGAGGAAAAAAATACTCGCTTTTAGAGCACACATTTCTAAATGGTATATCCATTCAACTTTCAAAGGGAACAATTATTTGGGTTACTCCTTCAGTCATGTTGACAGGGTTGTTGCTGACTTGTCAGATGGATTGTAAAAAGTATAATAAAATAAATAATACATCATATAAAAGCATGAAAATGATTCAGAAAGTCACTCGTAGGACGATTTAAAAACGAATAAAGCGGCAAGCAAGCAGGAGCAAACAGAGACACGTCTGCACATTTTGGAAGCAGGACACATATTCTACTGTTCCAAAACACTCACATTTGCTTCCTGCTGCTGCCAGCCTTTCTCTCCTTAAAAGCTACCACTGTCCTCCTATTATCGTACTTTGCACATTTTGTTGATCACTGTCCGCGGGCTTATATCGGATATATTACAGTATGTCTACGTTGCTGACATGCTGCTTCAGTTCCAAACAATCACGTACAAATTGCCTATGTCATCACGACATCCGGTTTGGCAGTGATGTTCCGGTGGTCAAAGTCTTTTTTCGGCGCCTGAATTAACGATACACCACTAGTCAATAGTCTGTAAATAATAGGCTACATATATCTCCATTCACACTGTAATGACCTGCTGGTGTTAATGTTACATTCAAGTATTATTGATGTTCATTATTCCAATGGTCGCAAACACACCATGCTGGCGGAGGATGGGGAAGTGTGTGCACGGGAGGAAATACGGGAAGTGAAGTGAATTATATTTATATAGCGCTTTTTCTCTAGAGACTCAACGCGCTTTTACATAGTGAAAGCCAATATATAAGTTACATTTAAACTAGTGTGGGTGGCACTGGAAGCAGAAGGGTAAAGTGTCTTGCCCAAGGACACAATGACAATGGAAGCCGGGATCGAACCTGGATCCCTCAAGTTGCTGGCACGGCCACTCTACCAACCGAGCTATACCGCCCGGCTGTGTTGGAATTGAGCCCGTTGTTAACACAAGATTGACAATAAAAGCTAAAAAAAAAGCGTCAGATTTTGTGTGACTTCTCCTGGAGGCTACATTAAATTGTATTAGTTAATTTTTTTTTATACTTAAAAACCCTCATTTAAAATGGGATGCTGCATTTATTTTGGCGTGGCCAATCAGTTACATAAAGGGAATCACTGTATATCTATATACCCCTTTGTGACATGTTTTGTGACATGTCTGTTATCTGCATTTCCACAAAATTAAACAACTGAAGGAAAATCCTCCAGGACTGGTGATTACATAACTTTCCCCAGGGGTTGTATGTTTAGCATATTTGTGGTGCAAACTGGCCCAATTACGCAGAAATGGCCCACAAGTGGCAAAAAGGAAGCGATCCATGCAATGACCACCTAACGGTCTCTGAAGGCACACTAATGTGCCGGGATACAGTGTTTGGGAATTCCTGCTTTTGAAGATGCATGGATGTGTGTAGAAAACATCAAACTGTAGCTTTCATATTGGATCCCATGTGATTGTGCAGTTGCATGTGGGGGTCAGTGAGTGTAGTTTCAAGCTTAACATTTTTACAATATTATATTTTTTTTTGCTGTACTATCTACTAAATAATCACACATGAGCAAATTTTAGGTTTTTGTACGGAGCCCCTAAAGGGACATGGGGATTTTTTTTTTTTTAGACAGCCCCTAAAGGGACATGGGGATTTTTTTTTTTTTAGACATGTATCTCGTGCGCACGAGAAACTATCTCGTGGCCACGAGAAAGTTTCTCGTGGCCACGAGAAACTTTCTATAAAAAAAATAAAAACTTCTTTTTTTTTTTTTTTGGGAATAAAAAGTTTCTCGTGCGCACGAGATAGTTTCTCGTGGCCACGAGATAGTTTCTCGTGGCCACGAGATAGTTTCTCGTGGCCACGAGATAGTTTCTCGTGGCCACGAGATAGTTTCTCGTGGCCACGAGATAGTTTCTCGTGGCCACGAGATAGTTTCTCGTGGCCACGAGATAGTTTCTCGTGCGCACGAGATAGTTTCTCGTGCGCACGAGAAAGCATTGGATGCGTGCGTGTGGTTTGAGGTGTGTGTTAAAATGGCAGTTCAGGAGTTAATTCGGCTGTATTTCCAACTCGGACTTCATTGTAAGGACATTGCTGCTTTGCTTGCAAGTCGTCATCGGTATATTGTGTCTGAAAGACATTTAAAACGAATTATGAAGGCATGTAGTCTGTTTCGGCGCAAAGGATACACCTCTTTGGATCGCGTGGTAGATTTCATTCAGCAGCAGTTACAAACAAGTGGCCTGCTGTGTGGATATAGGTGGATGTACACTAAATGCAAGGAGGATGGATTACACGTAAAGAAAGAAGAAGTACGCTTAATTCTTAAAGAACTTGACCCGAGGGGTGTTGAACTCAGAGCAAGGAGACGGCTCCATCGTCGCAACTATTTCGCAAAAGGGCCCAATTATATTTGGCACTTTGACTCTTATGACAAACTGAAACCATTTGGTATCTGTATAAACGGCTGTATTGACGGATTCTCCCGGAAAATTATCTGGATGAATGCATTTACGACCAGCAGTGACCCAAAAATCATTGGAGGCTACTATATGGAGGCAGTGAAGAAATTTGGTGGTTGTCCGAGGATTGTCAGAGGCGATCGGGGCACTGAAAATGTTAAAGTCAGAGACTTTCAGCGTTTTCTCCGTCGCAACATTGATGACGGTTCTGGTATTGACAGCTACATCGAAGGGGCAAGCACAGCAAATCAGCGCATAGAGAGTTGGTGGGGTTTCCTCAGAAGAGAATCAATGGAGTTCTATATCTCTATGTTCACTGACCTGAAGGACCGTGGTTTGTTCGGTGGCACATACTTGGACCGAGGTCTAATTCAGTTCTGCTTTATGAGCTTCATTCAGGTAAGCGACAATGCATTGTTTTATCTATTTTCTGATGTTTTTATTGACTGGCATGCACACACATGTAATATAGCAAGTGCATCTCTTTTTTACAAGCGGGCTGCAGAGATGGAATGAATCAACAGTACAACAGTGCCATCTAATGGAAAAACTACTGAATTACATTTTCGTTTTTGTCTTTTAACATCCTTCCATGAGCAGACAGTGGGTGTGAATATTAGCACTTGTGTCTCATGTCTATGTGTCTTCTTAATTACTGTTATTGGTGTCCTACAATACCCTATTAATTCATCATCAGTGTCGGGGGGTTTGGTAGCCCTAATAACCCCCCCCCCCCCGTACAAGCATAGTGGGCAGCAAACTGTTTTTATTCATTTATGTTTATTAATTTATATATTTATATTTGGCCTTTTCCACTCATTTTCTCCTAACGTCATCAAAAACCTCAAGATTTAACATAATTTATTTGAAGTAATCTCATAACTAAATTAAAGAGCACATGATGATAATAACAAATTGCATATTAATGTACTTTTCTTTCTCTCTGTACTGTTTTTCCAGGATGAATTAGACGAGACCATCAATGTGTGGGATGCACATGTCATCAGACCATCAAAGAATGACAGGGTGCCCAGTGGTCGCCCCCGAATCATGTACATGTTCCCAGAACTCTACACAACTTGTGATTGCATTTCCCCAGTGGACAGAGCTGATGTACAGTTGTGTCAGAGTAACTGCACATTTCGACCAGCAGTGCCATGTGACACAGACATCTACAACATCTGCAACATTCTGATGGCAGAGTCACAGCTGCATCTTCCAGCTGATGCTTATCAGGCATTGGATTTGTACCTTCACTTGAGGAATGAGATAACATCAACTCTCTAATTTGAGATGGATTTTTATTCAGATTATTCAGAGCCACAACATGTCCACACTGACTACACTTGAACAGTGCTATGCCACAAACATTAAGAACATTTTGCAGCAAAACTGAGGTGCAAATAGGATTGATATGTCACTATATGCACACTGACTGCAAAGAGAAACAAGGCAGGACATGAAAGAGGAAATGAACAGAACTGAACAACCATTAGAAATGTATTGTACTTGCATTGAACATGAACTTGTTTGTTGAATGATGACATAAATTCTGAACATTATTCAGAATAACAATTGTATAAAAGATGCACATGAAAATGTAATAATTGTACAAAAAGGGACATTTACCTATGAGAACAGACCCTGCTGACTTATCAAAATTATTAAACTGTCTTGTGGAAAAAAAACTGAATCTCAATGTACTAACAATTTACAGAAAAAAATAAGAAAATAAAACAATTTTAAAAATGTAAACGGTCTCTGTTTTAATAAGAACAATAAATGAAAATCTGTAGAAACAGTTTTGCATCAGACAAATGCAAAACTCAGTGTAGAAGATAGATGTGCTTTCCATTCACTACATAATATCCATTGTGAAGCAGTCACCAGACAAGACATTATCAAATTCTTTGCGAAACTCAGGGTATGTGATGTAAGTGCATGGTAACTCAAGAACTGCTCCACATGTGTGTGCTACAGGCCTGCGACTTAAACCACACAATGTGTTAAAAATGACTTCAATTGTGTCTTTGCACAGCACAGTAGATCCTGTGCAGAAGCGTAAGAAAATCTCCAATTTTCTTTGGTCGATGCTTCTCACATACCGTAGCAGGTGGTTAAGAGCAGTCTGCTCTTGTGGATTTAGGCTTTCAAGTGATGATTTTATCATCTGGGCCACTTTCTTGTTAGTTGGCCTCTTAGATTCATATATCTCCATTATGTTGTCTGTGGTTATGAGCGTTGGCATAGCATTATGAACACTGGAGTGGAAACAGTCAATTATAAACTTTGGCTCTTGAAGAAGAGCTTTGTGGGCCATTGTTAAAATAGCAGCCCGTAAATTATTTTTAGGGGGCAGGCAGTGAGATCCCATTCTGGAGAAGACATCAAGTAAGTCCTCCTCAACAGTTTCATCAATGGTACCCTGTAGTGCTTTTTCAAGCGACACACGCTCATTTTCTGAAAGAAATCTGGCAAATGACATCATTAATAGTTCTTCATCCACTGAGCTAACTCCTTTACAACAGGCAAGAACAAAGGCTGGTGACAGTCTGATTGGTAGGATTTTGTGGTCCAGGTATCCTTTCAACCACACTCTTCCGAGCGCTTGCCATTTCTTCTCAGAATAGTCTGGTCGTAGCCTGGGTACTCGTTCATCTTCCCCCTCACACTGGTCCAAGAAGTGGTCCCAGAATGCGGAGTACGCCTCTCTTGACACACCATCACTGTCCATAGCTTTCTCATTTGTAAACTCCATTCTTAGACGAGCATTCAGTACTTTTGGATCCATGAAGACATTAAGGACATCATCAACTATGTTTACTCGTCTTAATTTCAAAATAAGGATTTCTTTGTCAAATGGATCTGGTGATGCTGGAAGACAGCTTGATGATACAGGACCATCATTGAATGTGGAATGCTGCAAGATATTTTAAAAAGGTAATTAAGTGTGATTATTGATTGATTAATCCTTTTGTGAACAGAAAAGAATCAAAGATTTTGACAATCAATGTATCAAATAGCATGCAAAAATGGTGATAATGTTGTGGTTTTAAATTTTCCGCTTTTCTATTTCATACAACGATGCATTAAATTACAAATGAGTTTTGGAATGGTTGGATGAAACATGAATCTAAAAACATATGCTTAGGATGAAAGATCTTCGGATGGTAATGTTACAGTTTTTGTACATTTTAAAAATGTAAAATGTAACAATTTTACAGGACTGTAAGACGTTAGTGCTACATTGTACCTGCATGCTGCTCAAGTCATGTGGATTCCAGGGAAGTGTGGTGTCTTGAGAATCACTATCATCACCAACAATGGGTCCAAACTTCACTTCAGAGTCCTCAAGAGATTGTTGAATGGCAGGATTAAGAGGGGAATCTGAGACATCACTTAACAACTGGTCTGCATCTTGACTTGGCACAGGCGTTAAACAGTCATCTTCAGATCCATGCCTTCTTGTTGACTGCTGAGTATGACTGCCAACATCCTCAGTAGGTTGTGTATGCAGGAGCTCTGTGTTACCCATCTCAGGAGTTGCTGATCTTGACTGGCTGATTGTCTCTCTTCTCTATTGATCATTTCATATAAAAAACAAGAAAACAAACAAATGTATTATCCATCCATCTATCCATTTTCTACCGCTTATTCCCTTTAGGGTGGCGGGGGGCGCTGGTGCCTACTCAGCTACAATTGGGCGGAAGGCAGGGTACACCCTGGATAAGTCACCACCTCATCGCAGGGCCAACACAGATAGACAGACAACATTCACACTCACATTCACACACTAGGGACCATTTAGGGTTGCCAATCAACCTATCATATTATCTATAGTTTGAATAATCTCATCCAAGCTGCCGGGTACTCCGGCTTCCTCTCACTTCCAAAGACATGCACCTGGGGATAGGTTGATTGGCAACACTAAATTGGCCCTAGTGTGTGAATGTGAATGTTGTCTGTCTATCTGTGATGAGGTGGCAACTTGTCCAGGGTGTACCCCACCTTCCGCCCAAATGCAGCTGATAGGCACCAGCAACCCCCGCTATCCCAAAAGGGACAAGCGGTAGAAAATGGATGGATGGATGGAAGCTGCTATATATATTCATGTGACTACAACACTCTGCACCTGAGTAAATTATTTGGTGTATGCATTTTTAATTAATGTAGGATAACATTTAAAGCATTCACAGACTTCCATCTTAACTGCAGATTTAAAACTAAAACTATAAATTATGGTTTCTTAAAGGCCATTTCTGTGCCCTCATATATTTCACCTGTGATTTATAATAGACATAGCTCCTGTGTCATGCAGATTTAATTTAAATGACACTACAGGAAACTATAACTATAAAAATATGTTTGAATTTTAATGAATACTGAACATTTTGGTACAATAAAATCTTCAGACAACACAAGTTCAGTACTGTTTAGCAAAGACTGGTTCCATAAAAATGCAATACGAGTGCTTACTTGTTCATGGTTTTGCTGCATTGAGCCACTTGGAGATAGATCTAAATCAGAGGAGCTCTCTGGATGATCCACTTCATTGAGTCTCCTGGTCTTGTTCCTCAAGGATCGTGTCTTCATTGTCCTAGACCTAGCCTATAAAACGGTGAGCAGCAAATTGTGAGCAGCACATTGTGAGCTTATACAGACTTGACATAGAAATAAGACACTAGATTTATCCTAAAAAAAAAAAGACATCTGTGAAAGTACAGATCACATTGAATAAGACCACAGGTAAGAAAGCAAACGTGAATATCAACATCATATCCGTCATATAAGACAGGTGTGGTACACAACCATAATCAGTATTGGCGCTAGGAATTTTCAAAATGGGGCCCCACACTATATTTTGGGGGTTCCACTTTTTTGTAAGCTTTTTAAAACAAATGATAAATGTATGCATTATCCTGTTATATCTCACATTCTGTACTGTGTTTTGGAAAAAGGTTGTTATCGACGTTACTTAATCCATTAAACAAATAATACAAAAGAAAACACATTTTAATGCATATGTAAATGTCTTCAGTTATAAACATTCATTCACATTCTTCTTTCCTTCATGGATTCTAACTTAATTTGTTTCTGTATTATTATTTAATAAGTGGTAGGTGTATTTATTTCAGTATAAAAGTGTAAACACTTTTTTGCTTGGGTCATGAAATGATGATAATGGTGTGCCAGGGCATACATACATTTTCGTTTGTTTGTTTTATACCCTTTTTGTCAAACAAAACTATGTTTTTTTGTGGCAAACAAACATCCATCCATCCATCCATTTTCTACTGCTTGTCCCTTTCCGGATCACAGGGGGTGCTGGAGCCTATCTCAGCTGCCTAGGATAGTTCAATAATTCATAAAAACATACATTTTCATTCAATATTATGTTTTGAGCAATGACAGTTTTAAAGAAAAAACAGCTTTGTTTTATTAGTCAACAGTGCACCTTTTTCTAAATTACATTTCACCTCTAAACTTTTTCATTCCACTTTTGTTATTTTTTGTTTATTTTATTAGTATTTTTAGAATGTGACGTGGGCCTTTAAAACATTAGCTGTGGGCCGCAAATGGCCTGCGGGGCACACTTTTGACACCCCTGCTAGAGATAATAAAACATTAAATCTGATAAGTCTGTGGATAAAAAGCAGAGCCTGGCGACGCATGCAATCAATATAAATGGAATACCTACAGTAATCTATGTATTGATATCACAAATGTGGCAGAGGATAATTACCTTCAGCGGCGTTTTCTGTGTTGGCTCCATGTCCGATGATTCATCAGAGAGAAGTAGAATGTTGTTAGACTTGGTGGCTGTGTAGACGCGTAGCATTTTTAGTTTAGTCTGTTCGTACAGCTGGCCCACCGTGACTTCACGGGGCACAGGACTGTGACTGTAATCACAAATGTCAAACTCGAAGTCTTCTATCAGTCCTTTTGATGAATGCCCATTTGCAAAAAACAAGCATTTGCCTGTCTCCAACAGTTCACCCATAGTCACTGATTTCTGGACCGACAGATTCCGTGTTCCTCCTCCTTTTCTCGTTCTAACCTGGTGATACATTCCACTCTCAAAGTGGAGCCATCCCATTTCAACCCGCCGGGTGATTTTGGCTGCATTTTTTTGGCCAGTAGCGGTGCCTTGTACAGTATTAGGAGTTCTTAACCTGTCTCTTAATTTCTGCATGAGGGAGGACTTCACTGTCTCGGCTCCACCCGACTCTTCGTTTGTCACAGTTCTTTGACGGCAAAATGCTCTGAGCGCAAGTCGATCCCCATATCTTTCGATATACTTGCTTAACTCCTTATCTGTCATAATGCCTATGACATTGGTGTCGATCTGTAAAAAGCAAAACGTTTGCTAAATGGTATTTCCTACAGTAAAATAGCAACATTAAAAGTAGGCTATTTCTTACTTTATATAAAAGTTAATAAGTTTCCTCACCTTGTCTTCTTTTAGTTTGTTGATGACACTTTCAGGTATATTCCGCATTTGAAGGAACATGAATAAATCTACAGCAGCCATCTTTGTTTAATAACAGGTATCAAAACTGCTGAGCAACGGGAGATTATGGGCGAGGGAACGTCTTTGTTGGAAATAGAGCCGCATAAACTCCTAAACTGCCATTTTAAAACACACCTCAAACCACGTGCACGCATCCAATGCTTTCTCGTGCGCACGAGAAACTTTCTCGTGGCCACGAGATAGTTTTTATTTAAAAACATTTTTTTTAATTTTTTTAAATAAAAAGTTTCTCGTGGCCATGAGAAACTTTCTCGTGGCCACGAGATAGTTTCTCGTGCGCACGAGATACATGTCTAAAAAAAAAAAAAAATCCCCATGTCCCTTTAGGGGCTCCGTATTTTTGTGTGTTCACATGTGTGTAAATCCACCTGCACACTCACCTCTTATTACAGATTATTGCCATATAATCCCCTCCCATATTATACTACAACAGGGGTTCTTAACCTTTTTGAGCTTGGGGCCCAACATTTCCACTGAAGAGGGGACTGGGGCCCACGCTAGTATTAACACTGAATTAGTAATTTTACTCTTGATTTTAATCAGATGTAATATTTATAATTAATCTACCTATAATTTAACAGGATACCCTTGTCAAATGATACGAAAGCATGTGTTCATCACAAATATTATTATCAAGGCCCGGGTCAGGCTGATCTCAAAAATAAGTACTAATCAACTGTACTGAAAAAAAGTAGTCAAAAACTGAAGAAAAATAAATGTATATACAATTACGCAGTGCTAAAATATACTGTAAAAATATTCTAACCAAAGAATGAAAAATACAATTTTTTTCTTAAATAGTCAGTACAATTGGAGTGCAAATAAAAATACAGCTTCACCAATTATCCATTAGTGTTTCTGTGGCATATATTTATGTAGTCAGAGAACTTACATAATTGCTTCCTCGTTGGCCTCCTTGTAACTTTTAATGACACATAATGGAAACCATAACATTCCCGCTGGATGCTTTTGCACTTAAATAATTGAGGCCACAGGATGGCTACAGTTCTGATTCTACTTTTTGGATGCAATGATTACACAGGCAACATAATGCAAGCAATATGTAATTTTTCCATTCTGGAGGATTTATTAGTTTTTATTGTTCAGCAAGGACGAGCACCAATGTACCTGCTCAGAAATGATCCCCAAACCATTTCTAAATGGATTATTTAGCTTTTAAATACATACAGTATGTATTTAAACAGTACTAGAATCACACATTCTATTTATTACGTCTCCCTAATGTTACAAATTGGTACAAAATGCGGCTGCTGGACTTTTGACATGAACAAGCAAGTTTGAGCATATTACGCCTATACTGGCTTACCTGCACTGGCTTTCTGTGCACTCAAGACATCTGCGGTCCCTTCCAAGGTTTGTCATTGTAATCCCATTGGGTTGAGTTGTTTTCTTGCCCTGATGTTGGATCCGAGCCGAGGAGGTCGTTGTGGTTTGTGCAGCCCTTTGGGACACTTGTGATATAAGTAAACTTTGATTTACTGATGGATAATCAAAGTATGGCATTACATACATTATGAGTTTTATGTGGGCTACTTCAATAGTTGCAACTTGCATAACAATACAAGAACTGAATAAGTAAATTCTGCCCCTAAAGAGAGTAAAGTCTTTTGTCAGATATTGTAAGTATTTTATGCGTATGAATACATGCTGAAATATGATATAATGTACATTATGCATTATTACATTTTAACTGATATTAGCACCAAATCTAGATCTTAATTCTTAATTTTACCATAGCCTCTGTTTTTATTGTGTCTGTTATATGTTTTTAATAGGGCTGTCAAAAATAACGAGTTAAGTCATGTGACTAATCGCAAACAAAATGCATTATTCTTGTGCATGCGCAGATACGGAATGCATTTTGACCGTTCATACTTCTTATCTGAAATATGTTGGTTGTTATACGGTCAGTGATCAGTTCAATGCATACAAGAAAATATTGCCAACAAGTTCACTTCAAAATAAACCTCAATGGGACTTTAAATGAAACTGTTATCAAGTTTTGAAAAAACAAGTAAAACTTTTAAAAGCTTTTCCTGGAAGATATTCTGCCAAAAAAATTGCATTTGTGTCCAAATATTGGGGTCTTTTTTTAAGGTAATTCAAATTATGCAAGCGAGTAATAACCTGTGATTAATCATGATAATGTCACGGCCCAGACGCATTCCATTGCGCACTCAACTGTGTGCTCTGCTGAGAGCACCTCCAAGAACGCACCTTCGCGCGCCACTCCTGCAAAAGTTGTGCTGGTGCACATCTTAGTGCCTTTTCCTTTTATAAAACAAAAAACAAATAAAATAATCATTTAGTTGTATATGTGTCACGATGGGGGGTCGCAGCTTGCTGCGGGGTCGTTCTCCCAGGAAAGCAGACGGACTACTCATGACACTGCGTTTAAGTAAAAACATGATTTAGTTTTAACTAAAAAAAAGGTATAAACAAAAAGCGCTCACAGCGAAGGCACAACTTGGCTAAGGAACAAAACTAACACATAAACAGACTATGAACATAAATCAAACAACACTTACTATGGCTTGACAAGAGTGGCATGGACTTTGGCATGAAAAAATTGGCTTGGACAGAGCATGAAAAGAACACAATGACGCCACCCCGACTGACCAGCAATGGCATGCTTAAATAATGCCCCTGATTAGTGCTCGGGTAGCAGGTTATTAGCCGAACACTAATCAGAGACACGTGAACGTAATTTTCAACCATGGCAACAAAACAAGGGAGTGAAAAAAACCAGGAACTTAAAGAGTCCAAATGTCAACAGAACATAGCCAATCAAGTCATGATCAAAAGACATGACAGCATGTAATTATTTTCTGTCATAACTTTGAGTTACAGTAATTTATGCTTCTTAGTTTTTATATCCAAGTTTTTTTCTGTGTCCAATTGTTGTATTGCATTTCTAAATACATTTTTTCACACTCCACTTCCGCTAAGTCACGTTGTGCTTGTGAGTTGTGTGTTCTATGTTCTCATTTCATTCTAACGCTAATATTAGCTACGGAAACCTGGTGGTCTATTTGTCTGATTTTAAACATAAATTATAAAAAATTACCTTTTTGTTGTACCTCTTCAAAAGTCAGACAACTTTTGTCTGGAATTCTGCGCATGTCTTCAAGACTTGCGTCACTCAATTTTCACTGGAAGCCTGGAAAGCTTCTTGTGGAGAGGCGGAGCCGAAGGGCCGACGGCGGAGCAGGACACGCTTTGGTCCTGGTCAAGATGGCGGCAACATATATATATATATATATATATATATATATATATATATATATATATATATCAATCAATCAATCAATGTTTACTTATATAGCCCTAAATCACTAGTGTCTCAAAGGGCTGCACAAACCACCACGACATCCTCGGTAGGAAAACTCACACCCAGTGGGACATTGGTGACAATAATGACCCAGTGGGACGTCGGTGACAATGATGACTATGAGAACCTTAGAGAGGAGGAAAGCAATGGATGTCGAGCGGGTCTAACATGATACTGTGAAAGTTCAATCCACAATGGATACAACACAGTCGCGAGAGTCCAGTCCAAAGAGGATCCAAGACACAGCAGCGAGAGTCCCGTTCACAGCGGAGCCAGCAGGAAACCATCCCAAGCGTAGGCGGACCAGCAGCGCAGAGATGTCCCCAGCCGATACACAGGCGAGCAGTACATGGCCACCGGATCGGACCGGACCCCCTCCACACGGGAGAGTGGGACATAGAAGAAAAAGAAAAGAAACGGCAGATCAACTGGTCTAAAAAGGGAGTCTATTTAAAGGCTAGAGTATACAAATGAGTTTTAAGGTGAGACTTAAATGCTTCTACTGAGGTGGCATCGCGAACTGTTACCGGGAGGGCATTCCAGAGTACTGGAGCCCGAACGGAAAATGCTCTATAGCCCGCAGACTTTTTTTGGGCTTTGGGAATCACTAATAAGCCGGAGTCCTTTGAACGCAGATTTCTTGCCGGGACATATGGTACAATACAATCGGCAAGATAAGATGGAGCTAGACCGTGTAGTATTTTATACGTAAGTAGTAAAACCTTAAAGTCACATCTTAAGTGCACAGGAAGCCAGTGCAGGTGAGCCAGTACAGGCGTAATGTGATCAAACTTTCTTGTTCTTGTCAAAAGTCTAGCAGCCGCATTTTGTACCAACTGTAATCTTTTAATGCTAGACATGGGGAGACCCGAAAATAATACGTTACAGTAGTCGAGGCGAGACGTAACAAACGCATGGATAATGATCTCAGCGTCTTTAGTGGACAGAATGGAGCGAATTTTAGCGATATTACGGAGATGAAAGAAGGCCGTTTTAGTAACGCTTTTAATGTGTGCCTCAAAGGAGAGAGTTGGGTCGAAGATAACACCCAGATTCTTTACCGTGTCGCCTTGTTTAATTGTTTGGTTGTCAAATGTTAGAGTTGTATTATTAAATAGAGTTCGGTGTCTAGCAGGACCGATAATCAGCATTTCCGTTTTTTTGGCGTTGAGTTGCAAAAAGTTAGCGGACATCCATTGTTTAATTTCATTAAGACACGCCTCCAGCTGACTACAATCCGGCGTGTTGGTCAGCTTTAGGGGCATGTAGAGTTGGGTGTCATCAGCATAACAGTGAAAGCTAATACCGTATTTGCGTATGATGTCACCTAGCGGCAGCATGTAGATGCTGAAGAGTGCAGGGCCAAGGACCGAACCCTGGGGAACTCCACACGTTACCTTAACGTAGTCCGAGGTCACATTGTTATGGGAGACACACTGCATCCTATCAGTAAGATAAGAGTTAAACCAAGACAGGGCTAAGTCTGACATACCAATTCGTGTTTTGATACGTTCTAATAAAATATTATGATCGACGGTATCGAAAGCAGCGCTAAGATCGAGGAGCAGCAACATAGATGACGCATCAGAATCCATCGTTAGCAATAGATCATTAGTCATTTTTGCGAGGGCTGTCTCCGTGGAGTGATTTGCCCTGAAACCGGATTGAAAGGTTTCACATAGATTGTTAGACGCTAAGTGTTCATTTAACTGCTCCGCAACAATTTTTTCAAGGATTTTTGAAATAAAGGGAAGGTGAGACACCGGTCGGTAGTTTACCATGAGGTCAGGATCGAGGTTAGGTCTTTTAAGAAGAGGATGAATAACCGCTTTTTTGAATGCTAGGGGAACAGTGCCCGAGGAGAGTGATAAGTTTATAATATTTAGCACTGATGGACCTAATAATACAAAGAGCTCCTTGATCAGTTTCCCAGGAAGAGGGTCAAGTAAACATGTTGTCTGTTTTATTCCATTTACGCGTTGTAACAATTCCTCTAATGTTATTTCCTCAAAACGAGAGAAACTATTTTGGAGGGCAGTATCCGCCGTATATACAATCGTGTCAGTGTTAATAGAACCCCGTTGTAGCTGGGACGCATTGTCTTTAATCTCCTTTCTAATGACTTCAATTTTCTTACTAAAGAATTGCATAAAGTCATCAGCTGAGTGGGTTGAGCTACTGGAAGGAGTCCCTTGTTGGGTTAGCGGTGCTACCGTACTAAACAAAAATTTAGGATCGTTTTTATTACGGTGGATGAGATTTGAGTAATATTTAGCTTTAGCTAAGGTAAGCATGCGTTTATAAGTTATTAAACCATCACTCCATGCTTGATGGTGCACCTCAAGTTTAGTCGTGCGCCATTTGCGTTCCAGCTTTCTACATAATAATTTCTGAGCTCTAGTGTCTTCTGTAAACCACGGGGTGCGCTTTTTTGGAGCCTTTTTTAACTTTAGCGGTGCTATGTTATCAATGGTTTCGCGCAGGGCGTCGTTAAAGTTGTTAGTGAGGTTATCAATAGAGCCCACATACTTTGGGAATGGTGCCATTACCGAGGGCAGTAGGTCAGCAAGAGTTGTCGTTGTGGCTGTATTAATGTTGCGGCTGCTATAGCAGTTATTATTATTATTAGTTTGACGAACATGCGTCTGAACCTCGAATTTTATAAGGTAATGATCAGACAATACTTTAGTATACGGGAGTATCGTAACTTTGGAAACGTTGATGCCCCTGACAAGCACTAGGTCTATCGTATTACCGTTGCGATGCGTGGGTTCATTTATTATTTGTGTGAGACCACAGCTATCAATTACAGTCTGGAGCGCTACGCACGGTGGGTCCGATGGGGTATTCATATGGATATTAAAGTCCCCCATTATGATTATATTATCGGCGTGTGTCACTAGATCAGCAACGAACTCTGAGAATTCATTAATAAAGTCCGAATAGGGCCCTGGGGGGCGGTAGATAACAGCCAGGTGTAGAGGCAGCGGTGTGACAGACCTCATAGTAAGCACCTCAAACGATTTATATTTATTATTTATGTTAGGACTAAGGTTAAAGTTTTCGTTGTATATTAGTGCAACCCCCCCACCCCTTTTGAGCGGACGGGCAATATGCGCATGTGTAAAGTTAGGAGGACATGCCTCATTTAGCGCAAAAAAGTCGTTTGGTTTAAGCCAGGTTTCGCTGAGACCGATGACGTTAAGATTGTTGTCTCTGATAATATCATTAACTAACGTTTTAGGAGACAATGATCTTATGTTTAAAAAACCTATATTATAGGTAGTGGGCTGTTTTAGGGAGTTTTTGATCAAATTATCATATATATATATATATATATATATATATATATATATATATGTGTGTATATATATATATATATATATATATCTTTTACCAATATCAGCTGGTTTGTTTTTTGAGAATTGTTTATTTGGAGAAATTAACAACAAGTAAATGGCACCACTTTAAAATAATGCCCCTCATGTATTTAATTATTATTATTTTTTTAAATATTGTACCTTTTTACTTTTACCTAATATCAGCTGGTTAGTTTTTGTTTGTTGTTATTTCTTCAATGTGCTGCTGGGAGATAAAATAAAAAAAAAAAGAAAGAAAGAAAAAAATAATAAATGATCTGCAAGTTGCCAGTGAGCCTCAGGCCGCACTTTAGCCTTCTCTGGAATATGCTTCGGAAATATCACTGCAGTAATTATGTCACAACCTTCTGAACATATTTCTGTCAAACTACTTGAAGCAAACTGTGTTCCACCTTTGTTTCTCACTGCTATGAGACAATTTCATCACAAAATTTCGATGACTAAATATGCACACCTTGTGGCTCTACTACAAGTGTAATGCGAAATTGTCCTAAATATTGTAAGATGCATATTGTTCATGCAAAATTGAACAGATATATTTAGTTTGTTGCGTTCCCTGTGGGACGCCTTCACACTACAGTGTGTGCGTTCTCCATAATTAATCAGTGTAAAATGCTTGCTATGCGCAGGCCAAACAATAGCAAACACCCTGGAGCAGGGGTTTTGAAGTTGAAGGTTGGGAGGGGATGGGCCTTGTGCTTTTTGAAACGTTTGAAGATTTTCTTTTGATTCATTTAAATATGTCATATATGGTCAAAACATTTCAAATAGCCGTACAATTTAATAATAGTGTTGCTTGAATCAAATTGAAAATGTCTAAGACTACCTTCGCC